>NW_010222920.1:0-3163 GCF_000695765.1 Mesitornis unicolor | reverse complement strand
CCCTAACGTTCTGTGATTCTGTGATTATGCATATTAGTATATTTATAGTATTATTAAGTTGCATTTTAATTATCCACCACTAAAAGATTGTGATATTGTGTGGATTTTTGCATATCTGTGTGGAAATTCCCAATATACTGAATAGTGATTTTCCTGTGATTCAAAATGTTTAAATGTCTTCTCACACAGCAGTCATAGGATGTTGTGTGACTATAAGGTAATGGAAATGTAGACATCAGAGTAAGTGCACACTTGTGTCAACTGGATGTTATGCTGTAAGGCAGTAATTAAACATTTACAGAGGGAGACAAAAGAATGTACCTTAGGCTGAGATCTTTTGAAGCTGTATGTGTATTAATATTGACGGTACTAAACTATTCAGAATATGTCCAGTAGTGAGGGAGTTGGAAATAACACTCGTATTTTGACAGTGATATTGAAAATAAAATGGTCTTGGAGCCCTTCAGCCTTGAACAAATGGTTCCCTTGCTGCCAGTTGCCGGTATCGCCATTTTGTACCTGTGCAACTGTCTTTGACTTTCAAGCACTGTGAGTCCATTATCATGACACGTGCATGCACAGGGCCACCCAAATGCTTACGACAAGTTTACTTAGATTATGCTGACCTGTGTTGAATAGAATTATTGTAGAATTATTTATTTAGAGTTTGTCCCAAGCTTCATATCATTTTACTTCCACATTAACAAGATGTTTCTTATTTGATGATATGCATCTTTTGCACACTGGTAAATTGCTTTCAGTCTAATGTTTAGGAGATGCAGTGTTACCAGAATAACAGTTTTGTATAGCACAGAATGCTTGTTCATCTTATTGACTGGCTGGCTGCAAGCAGTACAAAATGTACCTCAGAGAGTCTCCAAATGTACTTTAGATAGAAAGCACAAAAAAAGCAACAATATAAATTTCCACATATTTAACTTAGTACAATGATAAGTGAGATTCTGTTCATGTTTACTCTTTAGTCATTACTGGAGCAAACACAACTAATAAAAACATGAAGAGAGGCTGACATGCCAGTTACGATAGCAATCTCAGGTTTCGTTCCCATCTTGATCCAGCACAAAACCTCAAAATTACTCAGATGACTGTCTGCTGACATTGGCTTTTTTAGCTTTTCATATTTAAAAAACCATTGTGTTCCTCCCTAGAGCTAAAACATTATGCAGAACCCAACTTCAAAAAGTCCCGAGGCCCCTGAAGTGGGTTATTTAGTTAGGCTGAAAATATACAATTCCTTCAGCCAATCTTCCTAATGTTATGAACCATCTGTCAGGTTGTTCAGAAAGGTTGGACCCCAGAAAACACATGGAAAGGCCTAAAGGAAAGAGCTCTGGGACTTTAAAGGCAGATGACAGGAGCCTCCAGTGGATTTTGTTTGGATGTTGACTGGACCGGATGTGGCTGACACTGCAGCTGGGTCTCAGAATAACCTAGTTCCTGGCACAGCCGAGGACTAGGACTAACCAGGAGCTTTCAGTCTAGTGTATATGGCCATGTGAGGTAGGGTGCCACCATTGCACTCACAACATAAGCCCCAAGCAGTCTTTCCTTATCATTGGCACTCTTACCATGCCTGGCAACTGTTATTTAACAGTGTCACGAGAGAAGACAGGTCTCTAAAAGGTGAGAATCAGTAGAGGACTCCTGCAGGACAAACTTGGAACTTAAGGAATACATGAAAGGAAGCCAGCATGCGTGAATGGTAGGTAGGTACAAGGGTTTAGCAGGGGTAGAGTAAGCTTCTTGAACAATTACTACCACCAGGAAAGGATTGAAGGCTGATTATCCTGGGAAGGAGACATGCATATCAGCTGGCTGAATCAGATTAGTCATAAATTCTTCCTAAACCTTTATTCCAAGCTCCTGCTCCCTTATCTTCTGAAAGGCTATTCCTTTGAGATCCAGCTCTCCTAAGAGTGTAGGAACCTCAGCTCCCAGCAAAACACTGAAACACTAGTGCCTGTGAGACCACCTGGAGTTTGTGGTGCAGGCTTAGGCTATCCTTATTCTGAACTGCAGTGTGGAACATAAAGGCATGGATTTAGAAAGCACCATCTGAGTATCTGTGGCCAAGATTTTGAATAATAAAATAGTAAAGCAGAGTTCTAAACCTGCACTCAAGTAGATTAACTAGAAATCTACTGGCTGTTAGCTAATTTCTGAAAAACAAGCCCTAGAAGTACCCACATATATAATCATTCATTTTTACAGCATGTACTGATGTACAAAATATCAGGAAAAACCTATCTAGTGTCCAATGCCCTCCCACATATGCCTCTCTTTGGAATGTGGCCATACTTACACAATGCACACATTTAACTGTATTGATTTGGGCCCGTTTCCAAATTCTGTAAGTCATGGGAAACATAAACAAGAAACTTTCTAACTATACATGAATCTGCAAGTGTTTGATGTTACACATATCCTCCAGTTATGTCTCCTCTCAATAACATTCCAGAGAAAAAAAAATTACTCTGACAACTGTAAGGCAATGTGTAAATTAACCTGAAAACGCAATTACTTGTGAAATCTCATTGAAGGTGAAAAGCAGAAGGGAGAAAGCTACAGGGTAAGAATAGCTGCATAGTGCACTGATTCTCAGACAAGTGCTCTGTCTTTTCCTTGGCATCTAAACCCCATGTGTTTGGAGTAGATGTTCTATTTATAAAACATTAAGTAAATATTAAACTTCTACAGTCTCTGTCTTATTGTTTCCATTCTTTGACACTTGGCTGTAACTTGTTGCAAGTTTTTAAGATGAAGTCACTTTTTAGCAAGATGGCGGATAACTCTTAAGTAATACAATCAAAACACATAAAGACAGACATTCCCTAAATGTTATAGTGCTTCTCACTAAGTGCGCTTTTAGGGATCAAATGATGATAGAATTCTTCCATCTGCAAGAAGAAAAACGTTTCTGCCCTCTGTGGATCAGCCAAGCTCAAGGAATCAGCCTTACTCTTGCTCTTGCCCTATAAAATTAAGGAAGCCTGTATCAACCACATGCTTTTTGATGAACTGAAAGAACTGCAGAACTCACTGCTGAGGCTCTTCCTTACTCATTTAATCTGCCGTTCACTTTCTAGAGAGATGTGATAGCTCTGGGAAGCTTTCTTTTCACAGAATCACAGAATGTTAGGAG
>NW_010222919.1:0-3107 GCF_000695765.1 Mesitornis unicolor | reverse complement strand
AAAATGTTTCAAACAGAATATGTTTGTTCATCTAACATTTTGGTGGATTTATTAAGGAAAACTGTAAATGTCAGAAGTAACTTGATATATTTAAACAACTTTTCTTACACTCGTAGATTGTTTAAAAAAATAATTCAGTTTGACATTCAGGTTTTCATTTAAAATCAGTCATAAATATTTGCAAGCTTACATTTCACAGTGAAGTAATTTTGTTTAAAGTAATAGATTTTATGCCACTCTGTTAATAGAAATGTGCTTGCTTAATTTGAAGCATTACTAGTCATTACTGGTCATTCATGTAGAAATCATTGAACAGCTTGGTGCTGTATTAAACTTGTGTTTCTTGACTGCTAATCTCCAATTTACAAATGGTGGAAGTGGGGAAATACGAGATGAATCATCCTCACAGTCATCTTGCCTACTAGCGGCACAGTACTGAGTAGAGCTTGTAGTTTATTTCTGTGTGCTGAGGAATAGTGCCTTGAACCTCCCAAGTTAGACTAAATAGAGGAATACTGCTTACAGACATGCTCAGCTTCACATTTCAGGCTGTTTATTCCTGGTGGCTGTTTGCAGTGTAGCCAGTGTATTGTTATGTTTCAGTAGTCCCCTCCTTCATCCCACTTTTAGTTTTATACCTTTGAAGTTAAAGTAATGCAGACTGTCAGAGTGGTTATGTCAGGACAGGGGTCTCCCAATGTATCCATCAGTGGTGGTTCTTGAGATTTTTTATCTTCGGAGCAAAATGTGAAGATGGCAAGTTAAAAACTGTTGCAAAATTAGAAGTAGGTGGAATTACTGTGATACCCTTGTGACTTCTGTGTCCACAATTCAGTTTTAATTTGGAATAGTCATGTATCCTTGGTGCACAGATCTTGATTTTCTATCCCAGGTGTTACTGTTTTCCCAAAGGCAAACAGCCTCCCCTTCCTGTTCCCTCCCCCCTGCACCATTTTGCATTTGCTCTTTCTGTTCTGGCTGGTATTTTAACATTTTCTCTGAATTATTCTCTATTTAATTTGCAGAGGTTGTTACAGCTGGAGGAAACCTGGCTGATGGTTGTTGTCTTATCTCAAGCAGTTTTATACATCGCCTAGAGTTTGGTTAGGTTTTGGTTTTTGTTTTTTTCTTAAAGATTTTGGTAGTTAATGTGGATTGAGACTGTTTCTGCAAAACTGTAATAGAGGGCCATAGAGAAGGTTTTTGTCAAGGTTGCTATACTCGAAATTTGGCTGATGTTTTTGCAGCTCTTACAGAATTTGGAAAGTATGCCTAAGACTAAGCAGTCATAGTGAAGGATGCACGTGGTCTGCTGCATTCTTCAGTTAATGTAAATATAGTGTGGATGTTTGCAGTCACGTTTCTCATAATGCAGAAGTGCTTTAGAACAGATGTTATCTGATGAGCTAATTTGATTTCCACTCAAAATTAGGCAGTATCACTTTAGTGAGAACAGCACTTGATTCTGGAGAAAAGTATTGTTTTGCCACCATGTTATTGAGTAAAAATATTGCAGGGCCATTCTCTGACCGATGCAATGTGTAGGCATGTGACAGATTCTACATGGGATGCTATTGAATTTTGAAAGCCTGACTGCATCTTGGTTTAACCTGATCTGTGTATTTCTGTACCATGCTGAGGTGTAGTATGTATCTTGTCTTACAAAAAGTATGAATCTTCTAGCTACCTCTAAGTACTTTTCTGCTTTCTCCTAGTTTCCTTCTCTTCATTTCCCTGCCGTGCTGCTTTATTGTGTCTTCTGCATTTGCTGTTTCTTTGAACTAAGTTATTGATCCCTCTTGAGGGAGCTGAAAATTGTGCAGGCGTTCGTAGGCATGGGACTGGAAAAAGGTATAAATGGCAAGGCCTTCATCAAGGAACAAAATCCAAACAAGAAGCTCCTTTGCTGAAAACACTGGTATTCCTGTTGCCTGGAGACAGTTTCCTCTCTTTCTATGAACTGGAAGCCCCCAGACTGGCAGAATTGAACCATGGCAATAGTTAAACCTCTGAACTACTGCAGTTGGCAAAGGTTCGCTTCTGCTTGGTCTGGCATAGGCGTCAGCCACTGCCTGAATATGCTGGTAGCTGAGGTTTCTTGCTTACTAGGAAATGTTCAAATATGGAACCTCAATAGCGTACTGTTTGCAAACACTGAAAATTGGTTGAGAAGTTCTCACAGTATTTTCTTGGCAAGATGCCGGACAGCAGTAGGAAGGTACTGAGGAGTCCTTTGCAACTCTGACGTAATCACATGGATCTGTGTGTGTCTGAGTTCTGGAAAGCTGTCCCTGCCAAAAGTCTGCAAGTCTCAGTGGAAGCCAGTCCTATAGGGAAATCTTTTTAAAATGCATCTTGAGCATTTGACATAAGGAATTCTCATAAAGACACAGTCTTTGGAGATCTCTGTGAAGGTCTCCTGAAAAAAACAACAAACAAAGAAAACAAAAAACCAGCTTTTTTTTTCTTTAATATTTTACACAGCCAGAGGACATGCAGTTAGGACACTGATGTGCCCAAGGGCTTTTTGGTACATGGAATTGCAGAGAGAAAGGACACAACGTTTATAGAGTTTCATTGCAAAGATTACTTTTTTTCCCCTATAATTCTACAACGGAGATGGGATTATTAAAAGCACTTGCTGTATTTTATTCAGTGCAGTCAAGTGCTGAGCTACAAATTGCCGCATTGCTTTCGAACAGACTTGATCCATCCATTGCATTTGTTTGGATAGATCTGAGGCTGTTAAAAATGTTGTGGAAGGCTTTTGTATTTTGACTGTTGGTTTCCAATTCTTTGAGATTTTAAGCAGTAGTTGCTTTATGCATGTTCTGTCTAAACTGTGTTTTCCTCTCCTCTTTGCTGCCTGTATACCAGTACACCAGTAACTGGTGTTTCATGGACATGTTTTATTCTGGAGTCTTGTGTTACCCTTAACTGTAGGAGTTATAAACTGGGGGTGGGGGGAGATGATTACAAACTAAATATATGAAGGGAAGATGATGAACATCAGTAGAATTTCTGTAGCCTATTTTTTATCCATGTACCTTGTATAGTCGATATTTTCCTAAATTTTAGGAAATTTTAGGAGAGCAGCGTAGGGGAAA
>NW_010222918.1:0-3213 GCF_000695765.1 Mesitornis unicolor | reverse complement strand
AGTGTTACAACCCAAATGGCTGAAGCCTCCACTGAAGATTCTGTGGTCCAGACTGTTGAAGATTTCTAACACCTTTTTTTTTTTCCCCTTTTTTGCTTTTATTGCTAACTCAAGAACATAATTCTGTCTTAAACAGTTCCAAGCCCCATAAATAATCCTTATAAGTGTCATCATCTATAGAGCCAGCTCTGAGGAGTGTATTTTTAATAATACTCCCCCCTCAAATTCCCGTATTTCCTGGATTTCAACTACAAAAGCTATGCAAAAACTAAGGTTAAAAAAAGCTAACATCAGAACACCGCTGCAAACAAGGTTCTAAAAAGAAGTCTTGGTATAAAGTATTGTCTGAAAGTTGCACAGGAGACATTATCTATAACGAGATCACTTCTGCTGAAAACACATCAATGCTGCATCTATATCAAGGGGGATATTTAAGATCCAAAAGACCTAAAATTCTAGAAGGTTTCATAGTGATTGAGTCCTCTCCTTTTATGAATTGGGCCTCCTAAACCTCCCCAGAAGGCTTCTTAAGAACAGGAAAGTCCTAAAAGGAACACACAACAAGGTGACAGAAGTTTCAGACAGTATTCTGCAGAGCAGGGAACACAGTATACTACCCTCTTACAGCCTTGCATATTCAAATATCAGCATCATCACACAAGTGTAGTTTCTCAGAGACCTTTTGCACATGTGGGCTTGAAGAAGGCCTCCCTTCTACCTCCTTAATGGCATGTATTTCCACTTGCAAAAACTCAGTAAGCACTGGAATTTTTGCAAATGGCAAACTGAGGAGGAGCTCCTGTTAAACAGTGACAGCAATTCTCCATTCCCAGCATGAGAATTCAGATCTCTAACCAAACCAAGACCATACACAAGTATTCAAAACTTAAGCTTCCTCAGACAAAAAAAAAAAATCACTGTAGCTGACAGCAAAGTCCCACTAAAGCCACCCTTTTCTACACAGAAGTGCCAAATCCACATGGAAACCCTGGTATAGTAACAACTCTTAGTACATGAGCCAATTCTCTTACATGGGCTGTTGCTATACTATTCTTTTATGTTCTTGTTGACTTTTTCATCCTATTTAACCATGATTTTCCAAGTCATCTCCATATAGAGCTATAACTTTTCTTGACAATGTTTAAGTCTTTAACTTCAGGAAGAAACCAAAACTCATTTGGTAAAATCAGAAATAAAATTCAGTCATCGTGCTTTCCTCAAGTTCTAAGTGAAAGGGAAAATACTATACATACAAGAAAATTAAGAAACCAAACAACACAGAAATTATATTTTCTGAAAGGGTTTTACAATCATCCCTTACTTTCATTTCTGTACATCTTTCATACAAAGTTGGTTGGGAAAAAAGAAAAAGCAATTTCTCAAAGGGTGTCTGAATATCCTTCTTCTCAAGGTTAAAGCTCTGTTTATGGGATAGGGAAGAAAGACCAAGAGACTTGGGTATTGAAGTGGAATAAAAGGTCTTTGAGCACTGAAAGCCATATAAGGCAGTTTTTAAGGGACAAGTCTTACAAGGAAAGGGTTAAAAAAAGTCTCAGGAAGTCTTAAGTTTCTTGTGCAAGTTTTTGACACCAGTGACCAAGAAGGTGAAAAAATACAGCATACAGATGCAGCATGATAAAAGAAACTCTGCTGCTGTCTTTAAGATCTGATAATCAAATACAAATTAAGAATGGAATGAGTGGATTAAAAAGAAAAAAATCCCCACTTCCCACCTTCATATAACTTACACTTGCTTACTCATGTTATTCAAGGACCACTAGTAAGGGGTTTCAATTTCTAGATCAAAGTTACAATGCAAAGTCTTACAAAGAGCAGAACAAGTATATAGTTGTATAACCAAGTAAAATTTGAAATTTTTGTGTAAGAAAATAAGTAAATACAAACAACAGTCACCAGTAGTAAGTACCTCTGACCCACCGAAAGACGACTCAAGTTAATGTTTTTTCAATTAAAGGAAATAGGGCATGCAGTGCCAATGAAGCCTCACTGACAAGTAGCTAAAATTGGGATGACGATCATATGGAAACAACTTCTTCAGTGCCAAGAGTTTCCAGTGTCCTCAACACTGAATCTGAAGGTGGACTGCTCACAGTCCACATCAGCCTCTTTGGAACACAACAGCAACAATAAAGTAGCACTTACTGACATCTGCATAAAGTGTGAAAGCCTCTAGTATACAAAACACAAACTTACCCATGGAGAACTGGACTTTCAGGAGCATGGCAGGTATGAAATCTACCCTTCTCAAAGGGATGTCTGATTAGCAGGGACTGAAGAAACTTAATGACTTTGACCAATGAAGATAAAACATAAAGTGACAAACTACCAAAAAGTATAGCATGATTTAACTCTACATTCATAGAAAGTACCCCCTCATCAACTTGACACATAAAATAAAGGACTGTAACAGAAACTGCTACTTTAAAATCACAGCCTGAAGATATTAATTGCAGGAAAAAGTCACTGGGTTCAAGAAGGTTGCTAGGAAACCTGAAAAGTCATCTTAAAGAGTCTGCATTTTATTTAATGCATTAAAAACCTGAGGTGGTTTCTTTGTTCCTCTCCACATTCTACAAGCTTACAAGAACTTTAGCATTCTTTCTATTTAATGTATCTATAAGTAATTATATTTAGCAATTGAGACTTCCTTTTTTCTGTTAAAAAATTCTCTGCTGCACCCTACAAAACTGAGGTGCATGTTAATGACAAGAAAAATGTAGAAAATGTAGAAAAATGAGCTCTTGTCTCTAATAATGCTAGTTCAGACAACCATACAACAATAAAATAGCCCTGTATTTTGCTCTACAACCACTGAAGCACAAAACCTATAGGTGACAGAGACATCATCGTCACTCCCTAGTATGTCAAAAACCTTCTATTTTTTCAGTCAAATCAGTGACAGGGTGTTACAAAATGAATTAGAGCAGAACAGTGCTATCAAAGGAACTTCCTATAATGTGGAAATGATCACCTGATAAAATTCACCACTTCTACAAGCTTCCTGCATTGTTCTGAGAAGAACAAAACATCAGAGGATTCAGAAAAATGCAAAGCTTCATCTTCCAAGAATGGGAAAAAAGTATTTCAATAAATTGTGAAGAGCAATGCTCCAAAATGGTTCAGGTCCTTGACCAAGTTAATGTACGAATACCAGAATGAGCCTTGTTTGAGACTTGCTGCTCCAGCTGGATG
>NW_010222917.1:0-3159 GCF_000695765.1 Mesitornis unicolor | reverse complement strand
TGTTACCAAAGACACAACCGAAAACCCCTCAGAGAAAACCCAATACACATACTCATAAAAAACCTGTCATTTTAAACATGTTCACTTTTAAATTCCTGCATAGGGCTTGTGTTGATGATGTTCCCAGATACATAGTTTTAAGACTAGTTCAGAATTTGGGGGAAATCACAGGAGTAAATCATGAACGTTGAATTACGATCTGACATAACCCAAGCTTTACTTACATTTCAATATGTATTTTGCTTTTTTATTAAGCACCCCAGAAAACTCAAAGCCCAATTTATTACACAGATTTAAATGACTGATTGTCATCATCAAGAGAAAAGTAATTTACGTTTAGAAATGAAATGCATCATATATCCCAACCATGTAAGATGTCTCATTTTATAATTTTCAAAAATTACAAAAAACTACCAAAAAATCAAGAATATTGCATTCATACACCACACTCTCTCATGAGATGTGAGAAGAAAAATATTATTAAGCTTTAACCTAACTTGAAAATTTCCTTTCTACTGCACACACATGGTGCTAGCATATTACCTCAGTTACACAGCAACCTGTAAAACCACAGAACCAGAGGACTGAAGAAAATTTTAAGAGTTCATCATGCGCCCTACTGGCCAAGGCAAAATTGCTGCTTCTCTGTGCCTTTTCTGACAGACAGCTGGCAAGAGAACACCTCTTCTACAGCAATGCTGTAACATCTAATCTCTGTTCTCCTTTCTTCTGTTTCAGCCCAATGTTCTGTCCTTCAAAGACATGCAATCTTTCTGTCTATGACAAATTTTCCTACTCACACTTATTTTCTACTTACTTTAGGCAACTCCTATCTTTACAAGACCCTCTGAATTCTCAGTGTTACTTACTTCTTTCTTTTAGACACAAAAAGCAGATCATACCTTTTTATTGGAAGTACTCCAAATGAGGAACAGATCCAGCCTTACCAGTGCTAGGCAGAGTAAAAAAGTAATATTAATAATGACACACCTGTTTGCAGCAGCCTGGTTCATATTCAGCTTTTCCAAGGGATACTTACCTACCAAGGAATAACTATCTAGCTAGATGCTTTGCATGTTGTATTTTTGCCGCTTATCCTGCATAACCGTAATTCGCATTTCCACAGAATTTTCACAAAATCACTTTAAACCAAATCTTCATTTCCAATGCACTTGCAGAGCACCCCAGGCTGCATTTTTGTACAAATGTAATATTTGCACACATACGACATCATCTGAACTGCTGGAGCATACGAGATGCGGAGCAGGCTGTTATGGAAGCCAGCTCTTTCCCACTGATAGATTATTCCCTTTTTTGATCACAAATCATTATTGTGATCATTAAAATAATTTCATTGATCCTGGTTTAACAGTAAAGGAGGAATGAACATCGTCAATTCCAAGTAGTAGGCTGGCTTTCCACACATCACAGAGTGTTCCTATCCCACATGTTAGGGTGTGTGTCCAAGGAAAAGTAGGACAAGCAATTTGACATCATCTTTTCCGAGCATATGGAATATATTAGATGTTTTTGTATAAATAATTCTGATTCTGTTTATTATTTAATGTCGAGAAGAGAAAATACTGAAGAGACTAACATCCATGGTCACCAGAATACCCTGCTAACAATTCAAGGCCACTCTGACATGTAGAATCACAGCAAACTTATCTCTTCCTTCAGAGTCAAAGTAAAGTGAAAGTCCTCTTGGGAGCCATTAATACTTCTAATAATATTTCTTCTCAGTCAGGCTATTGGGAAAGAGAAGAATTTATTTCCTATGCAAACTCTACTTTTAGGAGAGTCTATTCCAAAATTCCACAGCAACCGAAGGGTTCTCAAGGCATGTCAGAGTCCAGCCTGTCAAAGACCTCTCTCCTGCTTGTTCCCTTAAATCTCTACACCTCTTTATTCCCAGAGAAGAGCTTGCCAGTCTGAAAGGTGACAGCAAACATGAGGCAGTGCAGTGAAATGTCAAGATTTGCAAAGGCATTTCTACAAGGCAGGCTCCCCATCTCTGCAACCCAAGTGTTCTTCCATCATGGAAGTTGCTTTTGAGTAGCAAGCAAGAAGATCTATACCATTTCCTTCAACCTCTCGTGTTCTCAGGTCAGCGATTATCAAGTCATGAAACCTTATATGTCCAGCTGGTGCTTATTTAGCCCTCAGAAAATTGCTCCCTGATGGGCTTAAGTTAATAGTGTATTTTGACTAACCAGTCAGAACAGTACTTTATATATGAGGTTTCATATCATCCGATTTGCCTGACAATTTTTGTTCATCTATTTCTCATATACCTCATTCATTTTCTTTATATCTTTACAATGAAGCCATAAAAGCATTTGCCGGACTTCATCAGATTCCTTTCTGTTATAGTTATTTCAGGCACTTTAGTTTAACAAGGATCCAGTTCCTTCATTTCAGCATATTCTACAGACAAGAAAGAAGAAATGTTTTCTTGCCAAATTAGTTGCAATAGAGAAGTTAAATGGAAGGAAAAACCCAGGTGAAACCACTTATACAACACTGAACTCTGTGAAGAGCTACTTCTGTAAGTCCAGCAAAGAACAACTTTCAGACCATGAGGTGTATGGGAGATGTTGGCTTGGAAATGCCAATGACACAGTGGGACACGCTGGGACCATCCACTGCTCAGGACGGTGTTGTCTCCTCTGGCACTGTGAGCATGAAAACAGAGAGATCATCCCGCTTAAAAAAAGCTTATGGCAAAGAGGGAGAGCAGAGGGAATTACTTGAACCCTGGTATTTCATGGATCACGAACTGCTGAGTATAAGCAAATCTCCTCATTTCTTGTCTTGAATTTTACAAATCTTCTTTTATTTTCAGAGGTGAGGGGAAAAGACAAATGGCTAATAAGTGTTTTACTTCCAGTGAAAGGGTGGTGTAGAAATACAGTCATCTCATCTTTACACTTCTTCTTAGAAACACCTGCCCTCTGATAAAGAAAATGTGAGAGAAGGAGGGAGGAAGCCAAATGAGCAAGTAACACAACCCATTTCTAAAGTAGTAGAGAGAATGGGAGTCTTTACTACCCAGTCTTTGAAGTAACTACAAAGGACAGGTCAGGCTTTGTCTCTCAGTAAAGGTTGTTGGGTAAGATGAAATAAAAATCTGTCAGTCTGACCTCGGTGCCAGGGAAG
>NW_010222916.1:0-3125 GCF_000695765.1 Mesitornis unicolor | reverse complement strand
TCTGTGATTCTGTGATTCTGTGAAAACAGGTGTCTGATAAAGAGCAACATGTATCTGTCAATAAACGAGAAGCAAATAAACAATATGTATTTGAGTGTTGCCTATAATAAAATTATGACTCTACAAAGACTGCAAGTTAATTCCTGGGGAGGACTCTAGTGGAGGCTGGAGGTCCTGGTGCACCATCTGCTGAACATGAGCTTCAGAATGATGATGGCAAAACCACCTGATGTCATCTTTGCTACAACCTGATTATGAAAGCACAAAGCAAAAGGAACAGAGAGATTTGAGTCATGCCCACAGGGAGGTTGCCGCTGAAATGTTTGTCCAGTGACAAAGAAGATGCTGATGAAATTGGAGAAGATCCAGGAAGAGCCACAGAAATTACTGAAGGATTAGAAAACATATTTCTTGAGAAAGAAATCAAAGGATTTAACTTATTTAGTTTATTCAGAAGTATGTTGGGCAGGGAACTGTTCATTTTTTAAACATGAGGAACAGAGATTTGATAGTTTTCAAGCTAACGAACAAACTTTAAAGCTGGAAAATCGAGCTGGCCAAATATAGGGTATTTTTCACATTATTTCCTAGGGACAGCAAAGTCTCTGCAATTGGGCTGTCCATTCATCTTTCAGTTCCATCTCTTGTTTTTCCTCCTCATTTCCCACCCAGGCAAGTTTAAAATATCTTTAGCAGTTTGCCCAGTTACAACCAAAGTTGCTGGGGTGAAGTAGTGGGAAAATAGAAAACTCAAAGATAAGACATGTCCGTAAGTGTCCTGACAATGAGCAACTGGGCAGAGCGCCACATGGATTCGTGTTCCTACACAGAGGATGGCAGCTGTGATTACACTTCATGCTGTCAAGCGCAGATGCCAACCAGCCAGTCAGTGCACACATACAAAACAGAATGCCCAGTTAGCCAGTTCATGCCCCATTTGATTTATACAAATTTTTCTAAAAGCCTGACCAAGAGTACAACAAGGATTGAATCAGAGCAATGCTGTGGGTTATATATTATAGAAGATCAGGGTGGTAGCCTTTCTGGTCTTAACTGCCTCTGAATTCATGACCATTTGACTCATAAAAATGAAGTCAGTGAAGAAAGAAAAAGGGAAAAAAATAATATTAACCAGTCAGCTTGTTCACAGGAAACAGCCATGTCAGAACACAAAGAGGAGTTTAAATGTCCCACTACAGTTTAAGAAGTGTCACTGGGTCTGGCTTTATCCTGCTTTCTTCAAGGATGGCTCAGAGCTGTGTAAGCAGGGCTACCAGGCAAGTCAGAGAGGTGGCCATGGCATTGTCTTGCCTGCAGCTGACTGTAGCTGGCTGAGGGGGCTGCGCTGGCTGCTGCCCTGGCCATCTGCTGCACAGACATGTTCCTTCCCTCACCAGCCCTGGAAACTGCTCTATCCCCAGCTACACAGGCAATGGCTTGTGGAGGAGCAGCTGGGGCATCAACCATTGCACTTCCAACTTGCTTATTCTTCAGCTGAATCTGGGTCACCATGCAACAGCAGAAGAGACAGTGCCAGCACCAAATGGTAGGAAACATGAGGGCAGAAGCAAGAGGTTAGGGGATGCAGGACGTAAAGGAGGCTTGAGCCAGGCATGAAACACACGCACGGCAATGCTGTCGGCCAAATCCACAAGCAAATGCAATGCACAGCCCGCAGGCAGTGAGCCCAGGCTGAGCTCAGCTGCTTCAGTGACACTGGTCTTCGAGCTGCCCTGTTTAACTCTAACTCAGGAACAGCTATAGAAACTACAGTCACACTTTACAGTGTCATACGGGCATATCCTGTGAGAGACTTATATACTGTGAGCAAGCTTTTCTTCCTAGTGTGTTTAACTTATCCTGAATATTTCACTTGTAAAGCAAGTGCAAAGCACTTGCACCTCACAGGGTGCTCCCCAGCCAGGCACCTGCAGCCTTCAAGAGGCACAGTGTCACTTTGCACAACCCCCCTTACTGGGGAATGGCTTCCAGTGCTTGCTCAGAACATGCTGAGAGGTAATTTAAGACTGTGATTGACAGATTTGTTCTTATTTCCTTTTCAGATAAGCACTAGGTAAATAGGGGTCAGGGTGCTGGGGCTCTTCTAGGGGCAGTGACAGACTGGCTTTCCTTGAGTACACATGTGTGACTTTGGTGTTCAGGCTGATTACAGCCATCCAAAAAGCTGGCTTTGAAGCAGTAGATTACCTCATATATTTTCAGTATTAGAAACAGGACAGCTATTGGTCTGAGCAAGCCTCTTCCACCTTTCATCTCTTGGCTTGAGCCATACATGGGAATTTAAAGGTATCACCTGATGCCACAGGGCTCTGCTCCAGACAGTGAAGGAAAAAAACTGGGCAATGCAGGTATTACTGCTTCTGAATTCAAGGTGGCACCTATACTCCTGCACTTTTCAACTGAGCATTGGGGACCTTGCAAAAAGTTGTCCATTGCACTTGAAACACAGGAAACTCAGAGCACCCTGGTGGGTCCAGTAGTTTCTCCAGGTCTCTGGTATGACCAGCCCAGACCCACCAGTGCAGCTATCTGCAGGCTACTGGGGCCACCTTTGGGATGAACCCCTCATGCAGCCCAAATTCTCCCTCTCTGCATCCCAGTGCAACACCTTAGCTGTTCTGCTGTTTCAGTAACACCCCAAGCCCCAAATACTTTGCAATGGCTCTGAGCCACAGTGCAGTCAAGGCTTGTTTTGAAGCTCACCAGCCTACGATGTGGGCCCCAGCAGATGCCTTGCAGAAGACTTGTAGGTAGCTTTCCTGACCTTGTTTTCTTCTCTCGCACTACCCCTCTGCAGACACCAAAGGGAAGGAGCTATTGACCCTTCCTGAAGAAACTGCATCTCAAAGGGCCTCATTCCAGCCTAGAAGACAAAAAGCAAATAGTCCAGTTTTTGTGCAATAAGAAGAAGATGTTCACAGGGCTTGTTCCAGGGAAGAAAGGAAAAAAGCTCATGGGAACAGTGCAGGAGGGATCTCTAAACCCTGGAAAAGATTTTAATAGCAGTATATCTATCTGAATCAACACAGTCAATCAATAGTGCTACAGAGTTAAATATCACACTGACTTCCTTCATAGTCCAGGAGGTTCCTCCAGTGCATTGA
>NW_010222915.1:0-3008 GCF_000695765.1 Mesitornis unicolor | reverse complement strand
CAATCCCTAAAGTTCTGTGATTCTGTGATATCCACAAAGTGACAAGGTCTGTATGAGACTAGGGCACCTGATACATAAGATGAAAAAGATATTCCTAGGTGTTACTGCATAGAAAAGGAGTTTCAAAAGAAACTATTGCTACAAAGTCACTGAAATGAAAATTTGTTTGATACAGGAGAAGAAACTATGGACTATCAAAATCTCAGGGCTCTTAGGTCCCAGCCCAGAGTCTTATCTATCAGTCCACACGGTTTACATTTGTACAAGAAGGGAAAATAGCCAGGTTATTTTTGCCATTAATCTCTTCTAAATGCCACTCACTTCATTTAACAAAGGACATTCTGTGATCAGCTTCCACCATCAATATGGCATAAGCATACAATGCTTTGTGAACTATTGGCAATACCAAGTAAATCTCTAAGTTAGCATTGAAACTGTCTCCTAAGTGTTCAGATGTCAATTCAACATCATAATTTTAGATTAATCTAAGAAAAACTGTGAGGATAATGTTCTTACGTACTATGTGATGACTTTGCCTTTTAGACTTAGTTTTTCCTCTACTGTTGTCACTGTGAATGAATATAGTAATTTGTTTAATCACCTCTTTTGCTCTATGGTTCCTTGCGAAACATATCCGTATAATTGCTTTTAGGACTTGGAGGAACTTTCAAAGAATCATACACTGGCTGGGAACTATATTTGGCAAAGAGTTATCAAAGGTTTGTTGTCAGAATAGAAAGGTCTATCTGCTTGCTCTGAAGTGCTCTGATATAGGTACATTTTTGTTTTATAGTTTGGAGTATTATTAACTTACAGCAAGAGCTGCAAATACAGTGAGAGCAAAATTAGGATTCAAAATTATACTTAGGGTCCAAAAGTACAGTGCAATTGCCAGACCTTTACCACATTTAGGCAACAGTAATCAGCTGTAAAAACACAGAAAGGGGAAAAACTAGCTGCATCGCAATTCCACAGAAAAGGATCCAGGAGGTAATCACAAACTTGAACAAAAGTCAACAGTGTCCTGCTGTTATGAAACAGGTAAAATATGCTGGGAAATATAATCTCTGCTAACACTTGTGAACACTGTCACAGTGATCTAACTTCTGTAGTTCGTGCATCTTTTTCCAAACACCGGTCATTGTCTTGGCTTGTATGTTTTTCTGTTGGTTGCAAAATACTACTTACGTATCTGATTTTGAGCTCCACATGCCCATCACAGTGTTATTCTTGAGAGGTTTTGTACTCTTTCTAATGTGCACAATGTCAACCTGAAGTGCAAAATGTTATTTATTTCCAAATCTAACAGGTCAAGAGCAAATACAGTCTTTCAGTAATATCATTCTGAGATATTTGTCTGTCATAATTTGTTTGGTTTTGGTTTTGTTTTCAGAAATACAAACTGCATGTTTGAGTTAATGAATAATTAGGTCTCCCACTTTTCGCTCTTTACAAGTGTACGTGTTTACAGTTTTAAAATTTTTAGTTCTAGGTGTAATGCATTTTTCTTCAGCATCTGCAATACAGTTTCATAATTAGTCTCCTTGCCTGAGCTAACAGGAAAATACTGAGATGTGTGAAATGCATCAGAACTAATTATTCTAAGAACTAAACCTACTTTCTGGCTAATTTTCTCACTGCTGGCACTACTTCTGGAAAAGACCAATGAAGTACTATTGAAATCTGCAATTATTCCTTGTGTTTCCAAAAAGCCTCATCTCTCTGCGAACTTTTAATGGCTCCCTTCTTGCAGTCATGTTTCTTGCTTTTGATACACTGAGCCACTTGGAAATCTAATTCATCATTATTCCCAATCATTTTACCCCTGTGGCTTTTTAACTTGAACTTCTGCACAGCACAGTGACTGCTTGAACCCCTCTCCAAAGGTATGATTCCCCAAGCCAGAGAAATCCAAATCACAAAAACAGTGACTTATACAGGAATATGAAGTACAGACATTATCAGAAACAGAAAACAACTTGTTTTTATGTAGACATATTCCTAGCATTTCTGTGGTCTTCCCTGTGTTTCTTTTCTAAAAATGATCACACCAAAGCAGCCTTAGAGTTGGCTTGAGTAGCCTGTAACATTTTCCTTAGGCTATGTGTTTCTGTGGAATGTTTTTCTTTATTGTGTTTTTTTGATCTGGTCCCTATAATATCAGTAAAAGAATAATTTCCTAAGAGACAGAGTATAATGGAAGAATTCCTATAACTAATCTGGATAAAGGGATAATTAAATAGCATTGCATTGATCCAAGTGAGAAAAATTCTTAGTCGTAATTGACATTTCACTAACAGAATAATGTGGGCACAGATACTTGCTTGTATAGAGCAAGGGTGAAAGCCAGGTTCATGAATGTCTTAAATGTTCTGTAAGAAAGGCTGCTAAATGAACTATTATATTTTAGCACCTGTCATATAGTTATTAATTATAACATGCTCATTTCATTTTACAAGCTATTTAAATGCTGACATTGTTAAACACTTTCTTGATTATATGTAGCTGTAGAGTGAAGTCATTCAGTGTACCAAGCCAGAATCATTCTATGTCATTGAATTTAAAGTCTTTAACTTGCTATAGTGAAACTGAAGAATAGGAGCAGCTGCCTGAATCCGAACACAGGACTTACCTGAACTTGAGAAGTTCAAGCAATGCACGTAAAGAAACCAAAGAGCAGTATCAGAGAAAATGGTGCAAGCTCAGTCTGCATAGTTTGCAGTGAGGCACAGGGCCTTGGCAGGTGAGCATCAGCTACTAAAAGATTGATTTGACCCATGCCTGGTTATCTCAGTCTAAGGATTGGAGAAGATACCATGCTAAGTGCCGTGCTCAGGGCTGAGTGGTAGTGCTAGAGGTTGTTCCCTTTATCATTCCTGTTTCTGAGCTATACTAGTGCTGCTAACAGGCTACGTGGAGGGATGTTTAGCATCTTTGTGGCTCATATTGCTCTTATGTAAAAGGGTGAAATTCCTCACGTGAATCACAGAATCACAGAACGTTAGGGA
>NW_010222914.1:0-3162 GCF_000695765.1 Mesitornis unicolor | reverse complement strand
TAGCCATTTTGGTGCGATTCCGTGACAGAAGTGGAGAGACAGGTCAACAAAATTCCGTATCTATACTAGCCTCAGTTTATATGTTATGAAAATACATCTTCCTTTTTCAAAACTTATGACACTGCTAGCTCAGTCATCTTAAAATCATGTAACAGTTCTGAATTTTTTTCTTTTTCTTTCTGATTTCCAGATGATGAGTCTCTAGTGTGCAGTTAAAAAATCTGGGGTTTTTTCCATTAAAATTTCATCCCAATTGAAATCCCACAAAAATTCATCCCACCTATGATTTTACTCCTCACCCAGTTAGTACATTATTCCAAACATCCTGCACATTGATAGTGTTTCTTACCCAAATTTAAATAATTTGTACTTACTTGCCAAGACCACTACTATAAATGATAAATAAAATTAAATCCAAGATCACTCTTTTTGAAATGCTACCCCTAACTTTTCTCCAGAATAACATCTTGCCTTAACAGGGCAGTTTTTTGCCATCCTTCATATACCTAGGCTCTCTAATTCACTTTGAAAGTTGGCAAATCTTACCTCATCCTTGCTATTCCTAACCTCTAAGCCACAACTTTCTCTTCACTTGTTGGTTGACGGTTTACTTCCAATATCTTCTTTGAAGTCACCCCCTCTGCAGTTAATTCTGGACTTCTTCCTTATACGTTGTTCTTCCCACTTATTAAAGAAATTTCCAAGCATTCCGCCCATTCAGCTGTTCAAATTATTTCACTAACTAGTTCTTCCTATTTTTCAGACAGGATACGCTTTTAAAGCTGAAATGCTTAGATTTCAATCAGTTTATATTTCCATTTATTTTAAACAGATTTAATCCATGATTACTAAAATGAAGGTTATATTATCTGAGTAGAATAGGCTTTCTGAATGTTGCTAAATGATGCACACCTGTATGCTTTTCTACTAAAATAAAATTCTGTAGGTGTCTTATCCATGTGTCCTTCCTCTTTTTTTAAAATTATCTATATTGAATAGTACTAATTAATACTCTTGAGCCAAGGGTATTTACTTCTTATGACTCTGGAATTTACTGCTACCAAACAAACAAACTTACTTTTGCACAGATCAAGGATTTTCTAGTACGCTAATCATTTAGTGGATTGTGCTAGGAGTTGCTGAACCATGTGGCTCAATAGAAGAGAGGCTGCCATAGCTTCATTTTCCTAGGTCTGTTCAGTAGTGAGTCTGAGTCCTAATGTATGCACAAATATATATATAAATATGCACATGGCCAACCACACAGATCAACATAGACACAAACACTCAAGCAAACAGAAGTGTCATGAATAGTGTAATCCTGTCCTCCTTTCTGGCATGGGTCTCTATGACCTGAGATGTGACTCTTGTTGCTGTCACTTACAGTCCATACACACACACACACAGAGAACAGGGAGTCCTCTCACCCAGTAAATGAGTTAGAAATAGAGTTCAGGGAGAAGACAGGAGAGATTGCGCTGATCAGGTGCAGGGCATAACCAGATGAGCCTACTGACCTGTTTACAAAGGACTAGCCCTATTTACTTCATCATCCCACTATTTTCCCATACTTGCTCATTTCTGTATCATCTTGACTCCTTCCTTTCTCCACTTTTGGTTCTTGCCTTTAACATCTCATAATAAGCCTTGCACAATCCCAAAATGCCCTTCCTATTATGCATTCCATAATGTGTCCTGTATCCCTAGTCAGTAACCCTCTCAATCTGTAAGGAGACACAGAGCTCTTTGGTTGACTGCCAGGTGTTCTTCCCAGCCCCCTGGGGCTGAGGCTCCCCTGGGACAGTCCTAGGAGGGGCTGGGAAGGGGCTCCCTTTCTCTGATCCAGTTACTGGGGCTCCCTCCACCT
Source organism: Mesitornis unicolor (assembly GCF_000695765.1). NCBI lineage: Eukaryota > Metazoa > Chordata > Aves > Mesitornithiformes > Mesitornithidae > Mesitornis > Mesitornis unicolor. The sequence goes on along the minus strand of NW_010222914.1, from coordinate 1,295 downwards.
GTCCATGTGCCTCTGGGCTCCTTCGAGTATGTGGGGATGAGCCTTTAATCACCTAACCTGTAATCAATGTAAACAGATCAAGCATCACTGTTGAAATGTCAGGTCTGCAATGCCAATTAATAGGAGAAGTTCAATGCAGGGAGTAAACAGGGGCAGCCCAAAATTAGTGCAGCTGTAGGGCTGCACAGGCACAGGCAATCAAATCAAAGACACTGGCACAGTTAAAAGTCTTATTATAACTGCTACAAAAGGAATTTCCAAAAGGGAACTTGGGCTCAGAGTTTTTATATTTCATCTGAGAGACAAAGACCCTTACCTTAATGAGATTCCTCACCTCTTTTCTGCTTTCCTCTGTTACCACAGACACCCTTCCCATCTATACCTAGGTCACTAAAGAAGCTCTGCTCTTGTTTCAGACCTCATCACCATGGAAAATCTCAACATTTCCAACTCGGGTCTACTGGAAAACCTTGCTGAGGCACCACTTGGCTACTCATTCAAGGGAGCAGGTGCAGTGCTGTGCTCACAACATTTGTGTTTCCCTGAGAGCTTGTCCAGCAGGATTTTTCTGGTCTTTCTCAAGACACAACCTTGCCTTGTTCATGAAGTACCAAGAGCTCTCAGACTGCAATGATTTGATGACACACGTGTCTATCTGAAGCAGACTGCCTGGCGTTATTTATGCAGCAACATAGCCATGCTTGTAGTGCACACTGGATCAGTTTGTAGGATTGCGAACTGTGACAGGAATCCAACTTTCTTTTCTTTATGAGCCTGCAGCTACCCAGTACGTGCACGGCACTCTGCAAGTAGCAAAAATAGACATGCTGCCTACTGGTGGATCTTAAAAATGCCAGGGTGCCCTTGGTAAGGGAGAAGTGTGTCCTGGTGACCTTGAACGCAGTGCTTTTCCTCTACCCTCCGTTCCCAAGCACAGAGCAAGAGTCACTAGCGAAGAAAGTCCCCTCTACCACAGAAACAGCTGCAATTTTTAGGGTGCGGAGCGCTTGCGCGCCCTGAGGCCGGGAGGGGCAGGGGAGAGCTGAGCGCCCACACGCAGGCACGAGGGATTACAGCGGATTTTCCTTCAAAACAGAGACACGCACACACACACAACGCTTTCCTGGGGGGGAAGCTCTCTCTTGCCTTTGGCCTTGCAGCGCTGTAGGAGCCTGCCTTTCCCCGTTCCTCGCCGCTTACTCCGGTACGACCGGGACTGGGCATGGGCGGCGAGGCCTTGGGGACGGGGACGGTGGTTGGAGCGGGCCGCGTGCCCCCTAGCCCTCCGAGGGGGA
>NW_010222913.1:0-3122 GCF_000695765.1 Mesitornis unicolor | reverse complement strand
TGGCCGGCCCAGCCCTAAACCATGACAACCATCTACAGAATATTTTGACTAGAAATGGGAATTTAATGGTTACACAAACACTCAGAAAGTCTCAACCCACATTTTTTTAAATGTATAATATTGCAATGGAATACCTATGACAGTAAGTATTAGAAGGAATAGTCTCAGCCTGGATTCAGCTCCCAGAGAGAATTTTTGGGAATAAAAGAAGTTTGTTTTCTTGCAGGTTAAAGTTTAATCTGGAAATCACTAAGACTCAAACAGGTAGATCCACAACATTACATTCAGAATCACTAAATTTCTTCTCAGAATTATTCTCCAACATGGTTTTCAGTTAGAAGAAATCAGGAGTCCCCCCAGTGTTTTCTATATCTCACCTTGGATATGAAAATATTTTTGCAATGTATTAATAGAAACATGTACTTTAAAAAATATTATACCTATAGAAACTGATAGATATTGAAGGTAAAATTGATATTCTGAAATATTTTAACTCCTAGTTCTTCCTTTAAGGTGGTGAGAAAAAACCCTTTGTAGAAGGAAGAAAAGATCTTTTATTGTTTAGATCTCAGGTATGAGAAGCTCTCTGAATGTATAAAGGCTTATAATGAAAAACAGTGACAGGAAATTTCTGTTGAATTCCAGTGACTGCAGTTTTCAACTTTGTACTTTATAAATATTTATCCAGCTCTTTAAGTTCCTGCAGTTTATGAAATTCTTGAGAATTTTCCTGTCATATTTCACTCTTCAGCCTTTGTTAGCACATCCTCTGAATCTTTCAGACTTCAGAGAAATAATATGACTTTACTGCTTCAGTACTAACTACATTCATATGCTTAAGAAGGCAAAAATAACAGCATTGCCACTCTTTCTTATTAGCATTCAAGAAAATCAACATTTGAATAATGCTAAGGCTGTGGCACAAAGTAGCTAAAGTAGAAATCCTAACAATTTCTGTAGCACCTACTGCAGATACATGTTATTAGGAGAATATTTGCATCTTGTGAAGTTATCCTAGAAAGTTAAATAAAATTCTACTTTTAAGATTTTACTCTTCTTAAAATGCAATTTTATAAAATAAATTGAGTCTATTTTATCTTAATCTTCTTACCAGTGGAATAAACACTCCTCAGAAACATTGATACAACTAAAAAATTAGGCAATGCAATTTTGGAGAGGTGCAAGTCTTCAATTAACTCTTTTATCTCAATTTCAGTCAGTATTTTTCTTTACAAAACAATTTTTAAACTCTGCAAAGACAATAACAATCCATATTGTCTGCATCTAATTCAGAATATCGCATGTTTTAGACAAGTGGTACAACAAAAGAAAGACTGCTTTGTACTAATGGAGGACTTAGGTTTTCCTACCATTTTAGAATAAAATCAGCACAGCATATGTGACTTGAATTAGAAGCTTTGATGCAAGCTTACCTATATGCTAAGATTTCTGCCTGTCCTTTCATCTATGGATGTCAAATGGGCTATGGTACTTATGAATTAAAAATATGGTACATAAAATTTAAAATTTTCACTTTGTGAAATGGAATGGAATTTGCTAGACTAATGGTTTCTACTTAATTTCATCACACTAATATTAATCTCAAAGTCATTCAATGAATATGCAGGATGAGATGTTTGCTGTAAATTATTGTTGTTTCAGTGTGTTCTTATCATTGTTTTAGTGAGGTCAAGATTTTATACATAGTGCCTGAGACAAAGAATGAGACATGAAGAAGTGCAGGGTAGCAATAACAGATCACTAAGAAGAATGGACTGGTGTTTTGCAAACTAGACACCAAATATTAAAATGTTAGACATTCTTTAATTTCCACTAGAAAAAAAAGAGCTTCAGAATATTCTAATGTTTTGTCTGTTGTTAACTTATTTTTAGGATTATTAAGCAAATAATATTTTTAAAAGATAAAATCAGAGATCTATGACATGGTTTGGGTCTAAAAAAATTAACTTTGAAAAATATATTTATAAAATTTTGTGTTAAATCACAAATATACAAATATCTAACATACGATCTTCAAATATGAAAACAATTCACCAGTCTTAGGCTTTCTTAGGGGATACCTTGAGAACAATTGGAATGAGTTGTTCTTTTAACACAGCTGAGAAAATACAGTGCAAGAATTTCAACCAACATTTGATTGAATTTGCTTTGACAATACGTGCAACACTTTGGTGATCTTTCTGAAGGAATGTTTGAAGGATTGAGTTTTACTGTCAAGAGCATTAGTGGAGAGTAAATTTCAAAGATGAAAGTGAATATTCGCAAAGCCAGGGTTTTAGACAAATAGTTGCAAAAGCTTTACCAGTCCTACAAAATTCTTTCTGGATTCATCTAAGGAAAAAAAAAAGTTATAAAGCTGACACTTTAAAAATACATAAGCAGTAAGTTAGTGGTTTAGATGCTCATAAAAAATGGTCCACAAACATGCAAGCTGCAGAGAACCATACAAACTAAATAAAATTAAAAGCAAAGCCTGAAAATAGATCATTTGAATGTTTCTAAATATATTCAAGGATATTCAGGTTTGCTTGTTTATTTCTTCGTTAGAAGCTATTCCACATGCAAGCAATAGGCTAAATTTGTTTAATAAATCCATTGTTGCAAATTATTCACTAAACTCTAATCAATAATACATTTAGTGGTGGATTCACTTTGACAGATGTCACTATTACTAAAAGTAATGTCTTGTAATAATGTAGAACAATGCGAAGCTTCATGAATTGTTGGCTGAACAAAGGTTTGCATGGAGAACATAGTTAATATTTGACACTATTAACTCCAAATCATATTTATCATATATGAGAAAGAATAAAATCCAATTGATTTAGCATGTCGTTAAACACTCTTGAAGTGCAGAATGGAAAAAAAAAAGAGTAATGGCAAAAAAAAAAAAGGAAAATTACTAGTCATGTTTTGAAACATATTAGTGCACTTTTGTGGAGATTCTCAGTATTCTGAGAATAGCAGTATTCTCAACTACAACTGCATATTTAAATACCTCAGATAACTGAAACATCCAGAAAAAAATAGATATCTAAATATATTCTTTATTGCCGGTTAAGCTTATAGTTGAATAATTTAATGAAATATAACAAGGGAAA
>NW_010222912.1:0-3166 GCF_000695765.1 Mesitornis unicolor | reverse complement strand
ACACACACACACACACACAGATACACACACATTTATTTTCCATGAACGTGCACTAGAATAGCTTTTGCAATGCTGCAAACAGAAGATAAATTTATGGCCTACAAAGTCTCTTCATCTACATGCATTTTTCAACCTGAAATACCACTTTTTAAAACTCAACAAGAAGCAGCCTATACCTCTCAGGTATATATTTTGTGACTCTCTGCATTTCACCACTTTCATTTTCTAATTCTGGCTTTTAATTCCAATGGCTCCCAAAACATTTGATATGTTACATACTCTGCTATTGTTTCCTTAAATCCTAATGCTGAGGTTTGAAGGCACAAGCAAAGCTGTTGCATATTTGGCTCTTACCATGAAACACAGATGGAACAATTTGCCAGCCTAGCTGTTTGCAAGGTGTTAATATATATATGTAAGTAAACAATGTTATTACAAAGGGGGGAGGCAATGATAGCACAGCATAATTAAATGAAAGGGAGTGTAAGAGGTTGAATCACAGAGAATGCTGAAAGAGAGCAAGGATTTTTGAACTTTCTGTGGCTTGAAACAGCAAATTGGTGGAGAAACTCAAGATCAAACTGAGTTGTTCAGAAGTATGCTTGCACTATCAAACGCTGAATGTACTGGGACTGGAGATAAAGAGGGAAGAAAGAAGAAAAATGTGGTGGTTGCCCACAAAGCAACATTAGGACTGATGTCAAAGCATTAGCAATTAAAACAAATGTTGAGATTGAAGAATGCCCACTCCTTTAGTTTAAGAGGTGAGGCCAGGCATTTCAACTTGCCTTTTATCCAGCAGCAGAGAACAGGGAGGATACCTTCTTCTTAAGCATCTTAGCTTATGTGTGTAATTTCCAGTCTTCCATCCATAACACTTTGTTTAAACAGTTTATTCTTAAAAAGTTACATTTCCTGATGGTGGGGTGTAGTTTTCCCTTTTCCCTACCTTAATGGCTGAGCTCCCAGACATGAGATCTCTTTTCTTGGCAGCCTGTTACTATAGAGACAATGTGGAAGTATATACTTCTATAATGTCACAGTGCTGGAGAACACTGCCTGGTGCCAACAGCAGAACAAAGGAAAGACACAGCTGTTGCTCTCCCCAGCACAGATATACGTGGCTAGAGCTGGCACCCCAAAGTAGAAACATCTTTTATCAATCTGCATTTTCCAATGGGACTAGATGCAGCCACATTGCTGAAGGGGAAGGCCATGCAGTGGTACAGGTCATAAAGATGGAAATCAGTCACAGTCTAAGTGTTGGGGAGGATTATAGAGATGCACAAGTACTGCCTGGTAGCACAAGGATGTGTGCTGTACTACTCAGTCCTAATAAGGGGGTCCAGTTAGGTTTAAAATCCCCTTAAAACCATAGCATGGCTGATTCTTTCTCTCATGACATCCATGCTGAGCTATAAGGTGCTAATAAGTGGTTTACTGAGATACTTCAGCCCTGCCTGTCAGTAAATCTGTCCTCTCAGCTGTCCTGTCACTCATTATTGAGTTTTTTCCCCCATTATGAACTAATCCTCTCTCAGGACAACTACTTATCTCCCTCTGGTTTTCACTCTCAAAGGACACTTTCCTCTTGGAATACAGGTGCTGAGGAGTAAGTCTTGATCAATTTATGTAAGTTATTATGAGTTTTTAAACTTTAGCATTCATATTGCAGACAGGAAGCAAATATCTGACAAGCTTCCTGAACTGGCGTCAGTAAGCATATCCAAATACTGCTCAGCTCTGATATTGTCAAGAGCAATTATTTATTACAGACGTGATACTCCTACCTCTCAGCAAACCCACAGCAGAGGAAAGTTTATCTTAATTTCTTTGTGAAGGACTGAACAGCCCCAAGATATCCACATTTTTCTATTAAATGATAGAGTAAAAGGTCTAAACATGAGAGCAGGGGGAAATACAATGTCCATCTTAGTGTCAATTCAGATTAAGAAAGAATGATAGACCACAGTTTAGCCACCTACACAAGATTATATTCACTGTAACTTGCACTTCTTATATGCTAGTAGGAAATTACAAAAAGACCAATTATACTAAAGGAATATAATGTAGAATACAGTGCATGCTCAGAGACACATTTTAGTTTCCCTTCTTCTCTACATTTATTTATTTTTGTGCACAGTGAGATGCCCTGGCCTAGTAATTACTTTTGTTCAGTGATTGCCTTGATCCTTAAAAGCTGTAGGAATTTGTTCAGCCACGTGCCAAAACATGGTAGGAGTTAGCTTTCATTTCTTCTCTTTCATTTTAGGGACATTCATACTTAGCATGTGCCAGCCACAGGAATAAAAGCAAGTGCATGAGTGCTGCCACAGCGGCTATGAACTCCCCTTGCTGCTTTGCAGTGACTGTGTCACAACAGTCAAAGTTTTATGAATGGTGGAGTATGGGTGCACACACATGTACTCACATGTGTGCTTGTGTGGGTGTCTGTGTCCACATACAGAAATGGGACATGAAGTTCAGAAGTATTAAACTGTTTTTAACCCTCCTGCTAACACCATTTAGTCACATACAGTCCCAACCACATAAATGTGTAGCATTCCCAGCTCCTCAGCTTTCCTGCTTCAGCCTGGTGCTTTGTCTGCTTCAGAAGAAAGAAAATGTCAATTACCAGTTTTCTTTCTGTATGTTACAGAGCACACAGAGAAATATTATATGTACTCTTTTTTTTTTCCATTTTGGTTTTGGTAGGTATTGTGCAAAGAGTCATCCAGAATATTCACACAAATCAAATTTCTTCTGTAGTTTTCACATAAGTCCAATTGATTGGGATTTTTATAACTAGCTAGATTCTCTAACCTTGCCATGTTTCCCAGCTATCATGAGAAAAGGTTTTTACTCACTAAGATGCAATGGGTTCCTAATGTAGATTAAGATAAATTAGACACAAGTTCAAAATCCATAGCCATTAAGATTTACTAAAGGAATATTCAAGACAGATATAAATCATTTGGTGAAGCGTGCTATATTTGGTCTATTTGGACAGATGGGAAGTTTATCAGCTACACTATCTGCAGATAACCCGGCTATTATCAATAAAACTTTAGTCGTGTACTGGGTATGTGTAGTTGAGTTTTGTTAGCTGGGGAGGGGCTACAGGGTTTACTCCCGTGAGAAGCTGCTAGAAGCTTCCCCAGCTACA
>NW_010222911.1:0-3133 GCF_000695765.1 Mesitornis unicolor | reverse complement strand
TAACATTCTGTGATTTTGTGATTCTGTGAAAGCAGTCAGTACGTCAGTACTGCCTTAATATAAACAAAATTGTAGTAAATTATATGAGATATTGATTATCAATATAGAAGTCAAATAGAAGAGTTTACTGTTCTCAGTCAGCATGCAAATCCCCTTTCCCCAGAACCACTCTTCTTGTCCTTCATGAGCCCTTCTATGTTTTCTTTGCTTATGTCGCATTTTTTTCTACTCATCTTTACAGGCAATGCTACCTTTCCTTCCCTTTATTTTTTCTACTCTTACTTTCATGTTCAGTTCTTGAATCTAACAAATGTAAATTAAATACTGAAAAACCCTGCAAAATTAATGGAATGTTAATATTTTTGTATTGCCACCTTCCAGAATCAACATTATTTACAGTCATTGTGGTTTCCTTTTTTCCTTACTCTCCATCTATCCGGGATATTTAGGAGCTGATCTAGGAAACATTTGATTTCACTACTCTGACTAAAATCACTTGGCCTTACTCTAAAAGCAAAACAGCTTTAAAGCATTCAATAGCATTATGGCCTTGTTGAACAGACATAGAAGTAAGCATATAATTAAATAAGTGTATAACTGATGTAGGTCCATAGTTTTCAGATCAACAGATTGCTTGGGCCATAAATAAGAAAAAAACTTCTACATAATGCATAAGGAATTATTTATTTTCCTACAGGATGGATCAGCAACTAGTAGTAACTTTAATATATTGCTCATGGTAATAGAAAGAGGCAGCATGTTCAGAATATTTTATTTAAATGTATTGATCTTTTAACATATGGTTAAAAAAGAGCAGAAATTCCAGGAGATCTGATGAAAAATAATCTCAAATTGTATTTTACAGTAACTTTGCATATATCAACTGACAACACTAAACCAAAACTCTTTACAAATATATTAATGCATGAGCTACTCATTTATCATAGTCTTAAACAAGATTCATAAGTCTCATTCATGTATTGTTGATGAAGGTCACAGAAAGGCAGACTTTCAAATGACCTCCTCTCTCCCTAAATTCCTGCAATTAAACTGTAAAAAGCACATGTGAAGAATGCTATATGAATTTCAGTGGCACACACTTTGAATAAGTGATCCTTTTACATCAAATGCAGACTACTGCAAGGAAATGAGGTGTCCTTTCTGCTTCATCCAATTAATTTTTTTTTTGTATGACCTAAAACTTAAAATACACCACCTTGTGGTGTCTGTTCACCTAACTTTGAACCAACCAATGGAGAGCAGAGATGATCACCCTGAGAAATATGATGTTCCTAAGGAAAGAATATATCAATGAATTACCCAAGAAATCATATGTATGCACCTGGACAGACACATGTATACTGATTGTATATTTGGAAAACGATGACTAGATATTGCTCTGGGTTTCATCCAATTTTTAAACTGTCTCATACTGAATTGAAACTCCTTGGGCAAACTAGGACATAACTAGCAAGTGAAAATGGATAACAACTCCCTTTGAATTCAAAGAAAAGATTTCATAAGTAAAAGTTTCATAACCTTTTCAAAAACATGACTCCCCCTGACAAGGAACTTCCATCTCTGCCTGAAAAAGGAAGTTCCCTTATTTATTGTCTATCTTGTATGTCACCTTTTCAAATATTTGTCTTTAAAGTTGCAAGTTGTCATGCTTATCCCCTGCAGGGCACTGATTCTCCTACCTAGGAGACTATGCACGACTGCTTTTGCAGTTTTGAGCATGAAAAGAGTAAAATACTAATGCCACTTTTCTCATGAAGTAGCAAATAACATTTACGCTCATGAGTCACAACTTCAAGAAAACTGAACAGGGAGAAAAAGATAAACAGCAAAAGGCCAATATTCTAACTGGAACTGTCCACTCTATGTAAATTCAGGAATCTTCATTTCTCCTCCTCACCTGCATCCTCTTTCTCCTTCTGCCTTCTCCACTGCACGGACACCATGTGTCTATTCAACATCACAGAGAGTGTGGAAAGTATCGTAAGAATTATAAATGTGAAGGTCAAAATGTGAATTGAAAGCTTAGCTGCACCTATTAGTAAGCATTATCTAATTAGTATCACTAGGTGCATTGGAGAGTTCCATCTTGCTGGACATAACTGAGTTAATAGATATGGATCAAATGAAGAATTATTTTTAAAGGGAGAAAAAAATAATAATGTGCCTGGTTTGACAACTGTAGCTTTACTACCATCAGTACAGAAAGGAGACTTAAAGAATAGCTACAGAGAAATTATGATTAAGAACTTCTTAGCTATTTATTACCTTTCTTATTCAACATTTCCATATTTCTGGGTGGCTGGGTATGCATTTATGACTGATGCATGTAGCATATCAACTGTGTTCACAGTGTATTTATAAAATACTTCTAATGGATTATAATGGAATATTTTGCTTTTTTGATAAAAAGAATAATCCATCAACGCAACAGGGAGAATAGAAATGAGATAAAACATTTGTTCAGAAAGCTTTTAAATGAAGCTGTTTGTTCATGTTAACATTTTTTTTTCTCTTTGTGATGTCTACTCTTCTTCTAAGAAACCAAATAAGCAATTACACAGGGGAAAAAAAAAAAAAAAAAGGATGCATTGCCTTAGAGTTCACATATTACCAGAGTATCTGGCAGGGCATGATTTGCAAAATTGCTGAGCTCATATATCAATAACTGAAGTCCACAACTGCTGTACTTTGAACACATGAAAATCTGTACTGTAATAAAGATAATAAAAAGTGTGTTGTCAGCATACCAAATAAGGCACCCCAAATTAGAAACTTTTGGTCTTTCTCTGCTTCAACTGCCCATTTGTATGATCAGGTCAAATATTTTACAGGAATACTATGAAAACACATGCATTATTATTTGAAGCATACTTGGTTACCATACTGACATGTACTATCTACAAGATAATTAATAATTCGGTGTCCAGGACAAGTTTTCAAATAACATGTAGAAACTGTGATGATCAACAGAATGCAGCACAGCTTCTTACTGATGTTCATCCATCCATTCAGGAAGCAGGAGACATGGGAAAAAGACTGGCCATCAGTCTGCCACCTCAGAGGAGGGGGTGGTGAATGCTGGTGACAAAGTTGTAAATGTTACTGATGGACT
>NW_010222910.1:0-3153 GCF_000695765.1 Mesitornis unicolor | reverse complement strand
GGTCCCTTCCAACTCCTCCTATTCTGTGATTTAAAACAGAGTTTGGTTCCTCTCTATTCCAATGGGAACAGCTGGATTTCTTTCTATGAAGCAGATCCAGTCCAGCCACATCAGACTGTACCAGAAAACCACATAGGCAAAGTATTATATCTTCATTCAGGGAGTTTTTGATCAAATTAGGTTCTCTTTTATCTCCTCTTAGTTGCTGTAGGTTAAAGAAACTCCTCCACCTGTGAGCATGGAGGTTGTGCATCTGCAGGGGACAGAGCGTGCTAAAAGCACCGCCACTTTCCTCGACAGCCTGAAAGTGTGGGTAACCTCGGAGTTACATGGAGAAGGAGATATTTGTCTCTTTTTTCATAGGTTTGCAAGCCCCTTCTGATTCTCCAAGAAGGGCTTAACAGAGGTGGACCTACATAACACTGGCTTCTGTTGAGCATGGTAGTACCCAGCTTTGGCGTTACACGTTTGGTGAGGTTGGCAGAGGAGCTGAAAGGGACTCTAGGAAATTTTCCTCATTATGAAGCTTTACTGTCCTCTGTAGTCACATTCCTATTCACTTTCAGGCCTGAGAACTAAGCCTTTAAACTCAAAGACCCTCTTATCTTGAACTATAGCAAAGCAAATTCTCTTTCAGTGCATTTCTGGGTGAATCTTCCCCTGTCTGTGGCATTGATGCTCATGGTCTGCTGTGTTTATTGAGGTGCTGGAGGACCGTGTGACAGTGATTGAGCCCCATCACCTCTCCTTTGTAGACCCGGAGATTCCCAGCGAGAAAATCCTCTTCAACGTGACTGTCCCTCTCCTTCCTGGCCAAGGCAAGTGCACCTAACCAGAACATGGCAGCCTGCTGCTGAATTAATTTCCAAGCACATCTACTTTTTCCCTTAAAGTACCATTCTGTGGAGGTGTCTGTTAGTCTGTTCGGCCTCCTTAGCTTTCAAACACCTTGTATTTTAACCTGATTTCTTTGGCTTCTTTAGGAGCAAGCCACAGAGCTCAGTTTTCTTATTATTGCCTGAAATATATTGAATGTTCCACCGTACGGCTTTCTGTTTTCTGCCTCTCTAGTGAGAGGTGTTTGGAGAAATGTCTAAGTGAGGAATCTCTCTTTAATTTCTCGTGTCCCAAGAACCCATCTGTGATGCAGTTACAGCCGTCTGACTCATTCAGGAGCCACTGAAGATGTAAAAAGAAAACACTTGGGAAGAGAAAATGAAGCTGTGGCCTTTGGTATCTTGCTTTAAAATAAGATTCCTCCTGTTCATACCGAGCTCTCTGTCTGTAGGTATCGTGGAGCATAGAGACAGGCCTCTCTCCCCAGTCAGATATTTCACCCAGGCTGATATAAACCATGGCAAGATTGCTTATCGTCCGCCGGCCGCAGCTCCTCACTTGAGAGAGATCATTGCCTTCTCCTTTGCAGGTAAGGAGCTGAATTTCCTTTGTAGTGCCCTGTCAGACTGCTGGAAGTCGCTGGACTGCTGGGCTTCCTGCAGTCCTGGGATGACTTCATGGTTGTGCCCATACTCATCAGGGTATGAGGTTCGAAGGACACGAAGGACGTGGAAATCTCCCTGGGGGGACCCAACGGTTCACCCATTTCTTGTGATTTCAGCAAGATTTTCCCCTGTGGTTCAGTGTAGCAGCATTCAGTGAATTATGGGTGTGTGGCAGTGCTCACTACAGCATTTAACATTGCCAGTGCTACTTGTTGCTGTGCCCCGTGAGCTGCTCATCCCTGAAACACGGATGGTTAGGAGCTGCTGCTTATTCCTTGCTTGAGATCTTTGCTCTACTAGGGGTTTAGTCCTTAAGACTGACAATTGCTGAGTACCAACTGAGTCAATTTAGCCAGGATATTAGAAGATTTGTACCATCAGAGAAGTAAGAATCTGGAGCAGGAGGTAGAGGGGCAAAAATAAGACAAACTTTAGGCATGTTTGACTGGTTGATGCACAGGATTGTGTGATGAAGTGACAGTACATGGTGGACATCAAGAGGAGTGTCACAGGTAGGAGGCTGTAGCGTGTTGTCTCTCATTACCTGGAGCAAAAGCAAGGAACGAGCGCTTTCCTTGCTGAGGAAAGACTCCAGTCTGGTTGAATGGCAGCACTTGCTCTCACCAGAAGTTCTCCAAATCCACATCAGTGTGTGCTTTGCTGTCCTGACCACCATTTCTCTGTGCTTGTGCTTGTCTCACCAGGTCTCCCAGAGGCAGTGAACTTCCGATTCACAGGTATGTGAACCATTCGCTCTTCCCTGGCCAAAGCAGTTTTCATCCTTGTGCCCCTTCATGTTACTCCTTGGCTTTTCCTCTGCTGCAGCCACACCTATGGGCACTCGGGGGGAATTTCTGGAAATGCACATTCATCTGCATCCCAACAGTGTTTTATAGGAGCTAAGCTGCAGCTCAGTACGAGACATCTTTTTCCAGTAGTTGCCTGGAATCTGTCCTAAAAGCCTTGATTTCATTTCCTCTTTTCCCCCAGTGAGAACAAGGACATCACAAATGGTGATTTGTACAAAAAAGGTGGATTTCCCAGGTGAGTCCCTGATAAAACCCCTGCGCTCACGTGTGATTTCTGTCTGTGTCTAGTGTCTGACGGCGAGCACACCACCCCAGAGATGATGTTCGTCATTCATTTGCTCTCTGCGGAGCAGCAGCCTCCAGTCTTCCAGATCACGGCCCCGTTCCTGGAGGTCAGCCAGGGGGGCAAAGCCACCATTGGTGAGTAGGGAGGAAGGGATGGGGTGGCAGATCTCAGCCTGGGACAGGTTTTTGGCTCCATTCGCAAGAGCACATCACAAAACTTAAGGGATATTCCCAGTGTAGCATGTGAGGATGCTGCAGCCTGTTTTCTTTCCCTGGCACAGGGATCCAGTTAGCCGTGAGTGACACGGATACAGCTCCTGAGGGTCTCTTCTTCGAGCTCGTGAAACCGCCCCGTCACGGCATTGTGCTCAAGTACAGCGCGGGCGTGCAGGAGCGCATGAGAGCAGGTGAGCTGAGCAGAAGCCTTCCTCAGCACAGGAGAGGGACACAGCGGGTTTAGTTGGCCAGGAGGAGACAGATGGCTCTGGCAGATGTGGCTGCACCCACAAGTGTGGGAATTTTCTGAAATAACCCCATGCAGCTCTACAGGCTTGGGG
>NW_010222909.1:0-3136 GCF_000695765.1 Mesitornis unicolor | reverse complement strand
GAATTCATGGATGTCTTTGAGCTGGGCTGTGACTGTTGTACGTGATGCTTCATCAATGCTATGCTGTGAAAATCCAGAAATTTCCTTTTTAGTGGAGCAGCTTTGGTGGCATCAGTGCTGCTGGCTTTCAGCCGTCCTTGCCTGGTTTAAAGCAGAAAATGTGCCATCATTCTAAGGTGTAATATTAAAAGCTATACGTGAAACATAGAAGCTTTGAAAGTATAACAGGATTATTAAAAAAAATAGGGAAGACAGGGGCAAAGAGCAAAGGTGAATGCAGAATCACAAAGTTCTGCTGTGATGTTCACCCTCAGAGCAAACATCTCCAGTTCTAAAGCCTGTTGTTCTGCAGTCAGAGACGAGCTCTGGTTTTCTTTCATGGTCCCAGTTGACATAAAAAAATAAGGGGTTTGGTGGTTTTTTTGGTGTGGATTTTTTTTTTTGTTTGGTTTATCCCCTTTTCAGTTTTCAAATGCTGAGACAAAATTAGTGCAGAAAAATGCATCTCTTTTTTTCTAAGGGTTCAAATTAAAGCATGCTTGGAAATGTTTTTCCCCTCTTTTATACCTGTTCCTCCTTGCTGCAGAACTAAACAGTGGATGTCCAAGGCTTGTCTTGACTCTGAGAAGGTACTGTTAAAAAGAGCAAAAAAAAAAGTTTCATGTCCTGTATAACTTCTTAAGAATGGAAGGACAAGATTCTTTAAAAGAGATTTCAAAAAGTGTTTTCAAACAATCAATCAACTAAAACCCCAAGCCTGCAGCATAGCTCTAGTATGGAAAGGTTAATTTTAAAGGCACATAAATATAATGAACTGTTTCCATTTGTAAGTAGCCACCCCAACATGTGGGGAAGGTGTATATTGCATCCTCTAGTATGATGAAGAGGAAACTCGGAAAACAGCCCAGTGAGCTAACGGCAAAGTCAGCAGTGGAAAACAAGTTCTACCAAGCTCTAGTCCCAAGCTTGATAATTGCCAACTGTTTCTGATTGGTACTGGAAAAAGTTATGAGCTGTTCTGATTTCAGCACAGTGCTCTGTGTAACCAGGAAGGAAAAAATTTAGAAGTGATCTGGCCCTCTACTCATCCCTTGAAACAACAGTAGTGCTTGGACAGGGACTAATGCATGCTGGTTTTTTATGTTTGTTTTTTATTGAGTCCTAGTTATCTCCAACTATCTCATAAAAAAGGCATGGCAAGTACCTTTTACTTTAAAAATGCTCATTGACCAAATTGACAGCAGTGTTTTTGGGCTTGGGTGTTTAGTAATGTCTACTCTTCACTGGTGTGCAGTATTGCAACCAGCTGTGCTCAGCTGTGCTCTTACTGATGCTCTGAGCACTCTGAGATGGGAAGAACAGGGCAGGGATGGGGATCCCTGTGCCTTTTTCAGTCTCAGACTTGGCTGATTGCCTGGCCTGTGTTCAGTCGCCTCTAAACAGAGACTGCCCTACCTTTCTGTCAAAGAAACCTCAACATTTCCAAATCAAAGATGCCAGCAGAGTGATAGAGTGATAACATAATCAGTAAAAGCACTAAGCACTCATTCTTTTAACCTTCTCCTTGTACACATGCATTTATTAAAAGGAGATGTTATTTTTAATGCTTTTATGTTCTGGATTATAATAGAACACAGGTTCATAGTATGCTCATTCCTGAATCTATATTCCAGAACCATTAAAATAATTCTATGGCATTGCTATAATTATACAACGTCTATCAGATGTAGCAATGACTTGCTTTCATTCAGGGGGTTCAGGCCCTGAATTGCAGCTTCAGGAGGCTGGGTACATATCTGGAGGTATCTTGCCACACTCAATTTGACTTTTTCTAAGAGTTTGCATACTTGAGCGCTGGTGATACTGGTTAAGGCCAGCACACAGAGTGAACGTTTAGGAGCAATACCCGGCTTTGTGTAACTGTGTGATGTAAGAGCTGCATCTTTCTGTGCACACACAAGAGGGCAGATTTTACCTTAGCATTTTTCCTCATGTCAAATTTGCTGGTTTTGTTGAAGGGGGGGGGAAAGGGACGGAGTCTTTCTGGTTCAGTGTCTTCTGTGCTTCAGAAGCTAAAAATAAGGCTTTATACCAGCTTGATTGCATCATAAGTGCAGTCTGAGGTGGCTTAGTATTTTTAGTTGCTTAGGGAGAGAACCCTGACAAATCTGTAGAAGTGAGAGGAAAGTCTGGATTTTCCCAAAAATGGATGACGAACTGCTGACAGTAGGTTCTGCAGCTTTGGAATGACACTGCTTTGGAAAACCCAAAATAAGCGATGAATAGGAGACGGATTTTTTTACAGTACAATGCAACAACAAGTGAAGTATGCTTTTTGTAGAATAACTTTGGGAAGGAGTGTGTGGTGATTTCTTCTTCCCCACCTGCAAGTATCCAGGTGGTGTTTGATGGAATTCAGGGTAGTCATCCCTCTTTCTAGTAAATGATAAGTGAAGTAAATCACAGAAGGAGAGGTTGTGTACTGGCCTGTTCAGAGAGGGCAGTGTGACTGAGCCCTTCAAAGTCAGAGCCAGGATTAAGCAACACCTTGTTATTTCTTAAATACAAACTTGCTATGCGTGGTGCTCACACCCAGCAAAAATAATGTACAGCTGCTCAGAAGCCATTGCAGCAGATCTCTGAAAGCAAATCTTTTACAGAGCTTGAAGTGTCCTGTGTGTGACTTCCATTGTGCTCTTGAGCAGAAAAACATAGTTTAGTATTTGTGAAAATTTTGTAATACAAATGTGGAACCAAAGCAGGCCTGACTTGCGACGAGAGGATTACTCTCCTTTCGCACGTACTATGACTGATAGGAAATTCAGGGTGTTTTATTTTAAAAGAACTTTCATTCTATAATGAGTGATGCTTGGAGCAGAGGATTCTGCGTTGAATGATGTGAAATGCAGCACTGATGTGAGAAGTAGCTGCACATTTCTGTATATGGTGCAGTGAGCTCATAGCATCTGTGATCTGTTCCCTAACGAGGGTGACTGACTTGGGAAGGTGGAGGGGATAGAGCTGGGGTTTTTCTTATACCATGTAAGCTATAAAGCTGCTGAAGCTTCAATGCTGTAGGTCTTACAATATGACAATTACATTTATTTGTATATTTTTATATATATTTTTATATATA
>NW_010222908.1:0-3094 GCF_000695765.1 Mesitornis unicolor | reverse complement strand
TCCCAACTCAGTGTCATCTGCAAACTTGCTTTCACATCAGTATTTCAGATACCAGGGACATTGGATAAAACTTCTGTTTGGGCGCAAATGATGAGCAGCATCTTTCAATATCTCTATGCACCCACGGCAGTGAAGAAATAGGTTTTGTCACTGAAGCCACTGAAATTTGACTGACAATATCTTCTACTTCTCTCTGCCTTTCCAGATAGCAAACCAGTTCAAAATCAGCCCATAACGACCATATCCTCCTGCAATCTTGGTATGGGCAAAGCTGGTGTGGAAGAGAGATGTGACCACACCATACATCCTGCTGATTTCACTACCATTAATACTCGGGGTGGCCACAAACCTCACGGTGAGAAATTGAAATAAATTTCATAGAATATTAATAATTGTTGGCATGAGAGAATTTCTTAGGAGTCTCAACCAGACTTTCCCTGAGAGCTGACAACATCAGCCAGGCATATTGCTTCCCTTAGGGCTGTGCTACCCATACCAGGCCACACCAACTTCGGAAAGCTTGGGACTGCAAATTCTTTTGCGGCTCTTTTGTATTATAGCTGCTGGTGCTAATTTTATAGCTTGGAAAGCGCAGAGAAGGACACGTTGTGCTCAGAAAAGAGGGGAAAAAAGGAGCTCTCCCTTTTCCACACTTGAACACAACTGCAAAATGTGCAAGTCTCAGAAAAGTGAAGCATCCAGAAAAGAACTGCTCATTAAAGAGATAGTAACAACCTCTCGCACTCTCTTTCCTATCTTCTCTTGCTCCTTACTATACACAGTTTCATGTCTCACAATGTTTTCCTTTGAACCTCTGATTCCCCCTCTTAATGATATCCCCCCTGCCTCAAACTTGGTCTAGAGGTGAGCCCAAGGCAGCCTGTAGAGCTGAGCAACTCTGAACCTGGTAAATGTGGGTTTGCATTGAAATGCATGGCACTGGCCACCTCTGCTTTGCTCTTGCAAACTCCATCGCTCAGTGAGGCCAGCCTTTATCTCTGCAATTCCTGACCGGACAAGAGCTCTTCTCTGCCTTGAATGATGCTGTAGATATTCAATACCTTCCTCAGGTCTCTTCATGCCCAGCAGTTAAACCCTCTGCATGCTCGAACATGAATCTACACAGAGATGCAAAGTGTTAAGACGCAGAAATCTGGAATTCGCTCCTGGCCAGCACTTGGTGGGTGAGCTGATAACCACCCCATTGCTCGGCACCAGGGAGAACTGGGATTTGCTGGTCGGGAAGAGGTATAGGCGAAGACTGTAAGGAGAAGCTCCTGCTTCAGTAGGAGGACCACTCACAATTTATTGTGCTGTTACAAGAAAAGAGGAGCAGAGAGGCTTGTAGGGAGAACCCAAAACCTGGAAAAAAGAGCAGCTCAGACAAATGCAGATGGTTTCCTGAAGGAAGCGGAGCCCAAGCCATAGAGTTCAGATGAAGATCTGAACTTCTCCAAGTCTGAGTGTGTTTGGATGTTAGATGTTTGTCTCATCTCAACTGCTTTTCTGACTCAAAATACCTCGACGCTTCCTAAGAAGTCCAGCTGGGCCCTGCTAGAAGCAGATTCTCAAATGCATGGTTTAAGAGTTGAAAGGGCAATATTTAGAAGCAGTCTGAGGAGGCTGCAGGCATGTCTCAACAGGAAACAGAGCGGGGTCTTAGCCAGCCTGGATCCCATGAAGGATTGTAGGAGGGCAAGCTATGAGATGGTCAGGCACCGTACCAAGTTAACTCTGCTACACCCACTTGCTTGTCATTTGCTTTGGAACCCAGAAAAAAGGACTAAGAGCTGAAGAGGGGAACTCGGGCATCCGAACAGGGGAGCGGCTTCCTCCGCTGGACTCTCATTCTGCTTTTTCTTTCTGGTTTTGCTGCCATTTAGCATTTAAACAGGTGGCATTTGAGTGGGATCAGTTTCTTCAAAGGCTGCACCTTATATATTGAGTACCAGAAAGTTATTTCAAGGGCTGTGTTGCTATGTGATTGCAGGAACAGCAGTGCAGGGAGAAATGTCACCAGTAAGAGCCTTTGGAAACCAGAAAACATTTAGCTGTTGTGAGATCACTCTTCTCTTTCTGTTTTCGTTGTTTCGAAACATGTAAAGCGGCTGTAGTTTATATCTGCACTTCTGATAGGGTGTGTGACTCACGCTGTGATCACAGCAAATATATCGACGAGGGAAGATATACATAACCCATGGTGAGGATTAAGTGCGGGTCGCAAGCAATCAGTGTTCGCAGCACATTTAACCTGGCTGCGGTACGGTTTGTTCAGGTTTTTATTTCAGGCTGAATACCCAGTGTTGTGTTTGGAGCAGTAAGAGCACCACCGACATCAGCCAGGGCAGGCCTCGCCTGCTGAATACCAGAGTTCTGCTGAGCTCAACAGTCTGGAAGTTCACAAAACAAGAAGCGTTTCTTGCCATAATTAAACTGCAAAAAGCATTTGCTTAAAAAAAAAAAAAAGTTTTAATTACAATTGGCGTTTCCAATCCCAGTGCTGGAGGCAGTTGTCTTGCTGAAAATTGATGTCCTTCACGGCACTGGCAATAGACAAACCCAGTGGAAAAGCCCATAAACAAGTTTCTAGGCGAATTTAATATTGGTTTAACCACTGGAGAAAGCATTTTGGTTGTTACCCTATTATTAAAACAGGTTGGAAATGGATTCACACACTCTCCTCTGCTGAGTTAATTGTCATATGGTTGGCATCACAGGCAACATCATTTTTCAGCAACATGGCCACCTCCAGCAATACGCACACAAATGCCAATTGTATCCGAAAACGGCTTTTCAGTTCCGCTCCCCGTAAGAACATTTTGTTGTTTATGTGCGATGAAAGACAATTCTTTTCTAAGAACAACAGAACTATTGGTCTGAGTGAAAGAAATGAAGCTGGGAACCAGCTTTTCAATGCCATTTCAGTTGCCAAATAGACTGCTCAGTGCTGGCTGTCAGGCAAAGTTCGGCCCTATTTGAAGGTATGAATATTAGAAACTCACTCCATCAAAGAACCTGTGCCTGCACAGGGCTGATGAGCACTGGGACTGATTTGCCAGCCCCAAAAGTCCGCAGATGAATGCTGTGGCAGGCG
>NW_010222907.1:0-3091 GCF_000695765.1 Mesitornis unicolor | reverse complement strand
TGTGGTACATAGACATTGGATATGAACCAGACAGGAGGAAGGATTGAAGCTTGTTTTCTGAATAACAGAAACTTAGATAATAGCTTAAATTAGGCACTGGGTTTTTTTCCAAAGGTTAGTGGAGAAAAGGACCTTCATGAAAAATTAATTTAATCCAAAGATAAGTGTGGCAATCACTTCAAGGGGACCTATCTCATTTCACTGAGTGCAGATGAACAGTTCAAGTCAGAGCTGTGATGCTGGATAGTTAATGTGAGTATGAGGAGTATTGCCTATCATGTGTGCTTCGTTCTGAATTGGACTCCTACACTTGATACGCCCACCTCTTTTAGTTGGCTAATTAAGGATTGGCAAGTTTGGCTAGTTAAGTTGGCAGCTTTAAAAGTCTTTGCTAGATCAGGAATGTACTTTTTTGGATGCTCTTCTGCTAGCCTGACGAATTTCATGTCTATTCATTTTACTGTTATGAAGCCTGAGCTGGGCCTAAGTTGAGGAGAAGGTTTGGTTTTAGAGGAATACATCCTCATTTCTTCAAATACTGCCCTTATTTTCAATACCTGTTGTCTAATTATTTCGAAGGCAACAACCGAAGACTCCAGGAGTGTGGTCTCCAGGACAGAGGAGTTTCTTAAGAAGATGGATCTTCTTCTTTACTTCCTCTCTCCTAGAGGGTAAGAAAACTACCAAAAAAGTCATAAACTGAATTTGCATAAATGAAAGAATCCCGTTTCTATGATCTGTAACCAATGAATGAATATATAACATCATTCTACAGTTTAACTTATATTTTGGGTTATGTGATGAATCATAAAATATTATTCTGTTGTCTTTCATTACTTTGCTGAAGCTGTTCCTACTGGAATTTCAGTCAGTATGGTGCATGTTCTGCTAATACCAATAAGCATTTAATTTGATTCTCCCACGCTACTGCAGCTTTTTTTTTGGATTTTGAATATGCTATTCCAGATTCCTTTCTATTGTATAGGAAAAGAAACAGAATCTTGCTTCTTTTTGTATTTTCAGCCCATCATTTTTTCTTTTCCCACTTGGAACATGCAAGAAGACATCCGCTCATTAATTCCAGGATGGATTCCCTTATGAACTCGTGCAGCTATATTTTATTCATTTTTAATACTGAAAATAAAAGAAAGGACAATATAAACAATTTAGAAACATTACCATTTTAAATATGAATATGCTCTTAGAAAATTTGCAAGTAGCAGAAGCAGAGATGGAAAAAAATGAAACTACAAAGTCCAAATGTAATGCAAGAATCTAAAAATAATTGTTCAGCTGTGGGGTTTCTGTTTTAAAGAATCAACATTAATGTATGATATGTAAAAATGATAATTACAAAGTCACTCTGTGCTATTGTGACTGTTATCTAAATTTGGCACTCAGCAAGACCTGTGATGGTTGTGTGTAAGCTGAACATCTCTTTCTACATCAAGCAATCAGAATTAAATCTTACTCCTCCAAATTGCCAGGGAATATGTCTAATTTCACTGCTTGCTGAAGAGACTGCAAAGATTTTCATTGACATAATGAGCCCATAAGTTTGGTTTTCCTTCCTTTTCAGCTAGAAACATTTCTTAACAACTTGATTTAACGTAGGACCATTCCTTAAAGCAAAAATAAATAGCCATGTTGACTGAACTGTAATAAATCTGGGGAAAAAAAAGGCATGTGTCTTTTCAGTATTCTACCAAATAGGTTTAAGGGTAATCTCAGGGGTGTTCCTGGAGAATTGAATTTAATAGATTTCAAGAACTGGATTTCAAACAGCTTAATCAAGTTCTGTTCAATTGGTATTTTCATATATTTCTGCTTTTAAAGCTCTCCTACCGTGAGCCAAGACAAACTTTAATATATATGCAAGTGTATTTAAGTGTGGGTGGGCGTCTGAGTACACACAATATCTGTTAATTTCATCATAAGTGCCAACTGCAGATGCCTTAAGGCTCTTTGTACTGGATTTTACCTTTCCATTTTTATTTGATTCTTTAGAAATATGGTTTCCTTCACTTGCCTTTCTCCCCAGGCTATTGTTTATCCTGATGGAAAAATTTCTTAGAACCAGGATTTATATCTTTAACATAAATACTGACAACTTTCCTATGACTCTATTGCCTATAGAAACAATTACAAAAAGGCTGGATTGCAGATAAGCAAGTTTTACTGCAAATTTCTTTTAAATAGAAATACATTACCATTAAACGTTGGTTTGGGCTGCAAAGTTAAAGGCAGAACATCAACAAATCTCAAATGCTTTCAGCCCTGAGGGAAGAGAATATTCCATTTCATGAAATAAAAGTGGGGAAGTTTAAAAAAGCAGTTCATAAAAATCACTGACTAACCATGTCTGCTTTCCCATATCCAGCAACCTCTTCCCACCCTTCCCCTGCCTCACTAAATGAAACTATGCTTTCCATCGATTTTTTTCCTATTTTGGGCAAGCATTTCCTTAACCCACTGTAATTTTTTTCCTTCAAAACTGCAGGATGCAGTGCTAATTTTTTTTCAATATTGTTTTAAACAAAAGCTGATGTCTACTGCACCTTCTTACACTCCCTTTGTGCCAAGGCTTCCCCTTATGCCTCTGTAAGATGAAAAACAATAAGATGACAGAGGCTTACTTTCATCGTACTACAAGCACAGCCGTGATTAATATTATAGAGAAAATGGTTCAAAGCACAAGTCTGTTTTAGAAGATATTGCAAAGCCAGATCTCTCACCTTTCAAAGAATTTCCGCCTCTCTGACATTGAAGATGCTACTTAGGCTGCTAAAAAATAACAAACAAATAATTTTTTTTTAGAAAATTACTATTTTTTCTTGGAAATACATATCTAGTTATGAGCTTTTGTCTGCTGCTTTAATTTATTTCAGAATGATTTGCTGCCTTGAAATTTGTTTTCAAGAAATATGGTTTTATTTTATATGTGTAATTTAATTTTAATTCTTATTTCTGTTTAAGGTAGAGAAATTATCCTAGTAATTAGAGTCGCATGTTGTACTTGTTCTCCATGCTATTTTAAATTAACGTTGTATGACTATGCCCTGATACAACCCCAGGTTCCAGTATAAATTGG
>NW_010222906.1:0-3090 GCF_000695765.1 Mesitornis unicolor | reverse complement strand
CACAGGATTGATATTTAACACAAGCGTCTGGCCAAGCCCCATTTTCTCCTGCGGTTACTGACTTTAGGACTCAAATGAATACGTTGAAGGCCACTGTGTAGAAAACAAAGCTACTTGGAAAATTCACAGCCAGTGGCTTTCCACTGTCGGGCTCTGTGCTACAAGACACCAAAAATTCTGCCTGCCTGTCACAGCCACCACCATCACTGGAAGTACCAAACCCAGTCCAGCCATCCACAAGCAGTGGAAGCTCCCCTTCTACTGCCCAAAACATCCTCTAGGCAAGGACCGTGTCACATCCACGGGTTCACATAACAAGCTGCCGCTGCCGCTGCCTGTCCTCTGCCTACTATGTAGTCACAGAAAGCAGAAGAGGCTTCAGACACAGAGCTATCAGTGTGGCATCTCTCACAAGCACCAGAACTAGATTTTGTTTAAAACATAAGAAGCCTGTGCCAAAGTAATCTGGCACATGCATTGGTCCCACACACTTGGAATCTGTCTGTCAAGAAGTAGCATGCAAAAGTATGTGCAACTGCACACACGGGATGTTGGTGTAACTACCAGAACCCTACTCTAAAATCTGCACAGTCACAGGAGTAGCTGCTGAGCTAAGTGCTCCTATATGTAACCAAAGTAGTCACCTGGGTGTTTTTGAGGCAGAACACTGGTCACCAACTCAAAGTCCAAATACTAAGGTTTCCACACGATAACGTGGTTTAAGAATCAAATGGCATCACACCTGGTATGAGTCCAAGGGCAGCACACCTAACGAGGGAAGAGATGCAAAGGCTAAAGAGGAGTCAAGAAGTCCACCTGCACTATGGAGCAAGACTCCAGACACAGTGCACATGCGGCCTTTTCCACTTCCAAGATTCTAAGATAGATTTGACATCTATTTACAATATTACTGTGAAACAATGCCTGATTGTGTAATATTATGGAAATATATGATGCCACTACTGACTGTCCTAGTACATACTCTGTCATGATACGGCTGTACAGCTAAATTACTGAAAGCATCAAGCAAAGCTACTTGAACTAAGGCACTGAAATTTTTCCCTTAAAGACTGGACTATATTCTGCTGATTGGGAGATGGTACTCTCCACAGGTAGTCATTCAGTTTATCTGAATCACTATATGCAGTCAGGTACGGGGTAGGCGCGTGTTTGCCGCTGGCGGGCTTTGCAGGAGTACAAGAGACTGTTTTGCTGCAGAGCGTTTCAGGAGAAGTGCCCGCATTACGCAGTTTAGGATCCGATTTCCTTGCTTGGTTCTGAGAAGTCTCCAAGTCAGATCCGTCATCTTCAGACTTTATTTCAACATAGTCATCATCATCCCCTTCTCCTTCTTCAGTATCTTTGAAATTAGAAAAATAGTTCTGAGTTGCCATCTGTGCCGTCAGAGGGGAGGCTCTGTTCACTCTCAGAACTTTCCGAGAATCCTGCAGAATCATATCTGAACAGTTTTCAGGGATCTGCTTTCTCGTATCAGGCCCTGTACATCCCAAAGCAATAGCTGGCGTTTGATGGCTATTGAATCGTAAGTTCCTATTTGAATGGAGCCTTTTCTTGTCCATTTCATTAGGATATATGATTGATTCTCCAGACCTGTTGACCACAACTGAGGAAGACGACTGTGACCTACTGTAGGCCTGTGTTTTTACACTGCTTACCCTTCTCCCAAGGGAGTTATAGACATGATCTTGATATAAATTTTCTTTGTTCGGTTGGCTTATAATGGTGCTCCACCTCTGTGCTGGGACATGCAAACGGTTAGAAATCTGAAGAGAAGGCACCGAGCCAGCTGATGGCAACTGCCTTGAATTGGTTTTTGTATCAGCTTCTGTATATGAGGTCTTGCACTTTGGGTCTTGAGATTCAGGCCACGGAGAGAAGTCGGCCAGCTCGCCATTACTATACGTAGAATGCAAAAGCCAATCTTCTGCTCTTGAGCATTCACTGGCAGCCTGGGAACGGGGAGGAGACGCAGCCACAGGCGTGGAAAACCTCCCAGCTGATGGCTCCTGAGGAGTGGCCCAGGTTTCCTTTTGGACTTTATGTGAACTTTCTCTAAAGACAATTTGGTCATAAAGCTGGGAATATTCAGCTATTCTGGCACCTAGAAAGGAGAAAGATTTAACTTAGCAGAGGTAGCAATCCATTCAAATGAGTTGCATGAAAATGAAAAATCTCAAATCCCTCTGTATTGTTCAAAAGTTTACAGCCGTGTCAATATCTTCAGCCTCAACAAAGTAACATAAAACAATGGAGGCTGGAAGAGCCATGCACTGCATTTCAGTACATTGTATTGCAAAACTGAAGCATAAAATATCTTGCAACAGTGAACAGTCACAGAGGACGCAATGTAGCGCACGGTTCAAATAATACGCTGTTTGTTTCATATTAAAATGGAAAAGAATATTCTGAAAGTCTCCTGATAAATATCACAAGAAGGCAAGAATGACACTCCAGTACGTGGAGTCCACTGGCTCCATGTCTCAAATTTGTTTCACTTGACTGTGGACAAAAATAGTTCCAAAGCAGCTGCATGTCCACACCTTCACGCATTCATTAGAAAGAGCAAGAAGACCATCTCTTTCTTATCTGACCTCATTTCCTTATGCTTCCAGTTGCGATGTGGATGATAACTGAGAAAACCTACATGACTTGTTAGAAGGTGAACATATCTGAAAATACACCTTTTTAGTCAAACTCTGAAGATCACACTATTAAAGGAAATAACTGCACTTCTGTAAAGAGGCCAATAGTGCTCCAGGCATAAGTTCTATTTCCAGCCTAAGCTGAATTGATCTTTTCTGACTCTGTCCCACCATTTATTCCCAGTTTTATCAAGTAACAAGAAGAATTTATTGCGATACAATGGACTACTCATGTTATAAGCAGTCACAGAAAATTCATTTCAGTGGTAGCACAGAAAATGCAACACTGATACTCAACTAATATGGAGGGGAAATTAATAATCTTCCAGTTCAGTACACAAATTTCGCTGAAAGTGACAAAAGAAATATATCTAGATATATACAGAATATATCTATCTCTCTCTATATATGTGTGTGTATATATATA
>NW_010222905.1:0-3118 GCF_000695765.1 Mesitornis unicolor | reverse complement strand
CATATTGTTCTTGTAGGATGAAACAGAGTGCGTGCTTTTATGCCTCGGATGTGAGGGAACTATTAAAATTATGTTAGGGAATAGCACAGACTTACAGAGGCCAAACCTAGTGCAGTTTTATTTGCAGTAGTTTCTAGAGTAAATTATCCACAGAACACATTCAGGTTTGCCTTGGAGAAAATTTACTGAGATAATTAAAAAAAAAAAAGGCTACAACGAGAGGGAACAATTGAATAGTGAGGAAAACTAAGGTTCTATTTTTGAGCTGTTTTATTTATTTAATTTATCTAATCGTAAACATCCCTGAGGAGCTGTGTATTAGCTGGAATTCCTTATTTACTCCCACACAGCAGCTTTTCTGTTTTGACCCTGTGCAATTGCATATGCTTCCCTTTGCACAGCCCCTCTACAGTTAAATGTCTTTGCTGGATACCAGGGCTTCCAAGTGTCAGTGCAGGTAAGTGCAGCACTGACAGGAGAGCCAAAGGCAGACTGAGAAGTCAAGAGATTCCCCTGCAACTCTATGGTGTGGCCAAGAGTCAGGAGATACTGATACTATTGCAAGTAATGGTACCTCTGTAGTTTTATATTCAAACAAGATCTGATCAATAAAGATTTTATGAGCTACTATAATTTAATTTCTACAGAGCTTTGATTGCTAGTGGCAAGCTGTGAGGTGGCAAAACAGTATTACTTATATTTAGCGTTTTGTGAAGGATGGGTTATACAGTTGAAACTGATTTAAAAACAACAAATACTGAAGTGATGCATTTCAATAAAGGTCTCTAAAAGTTCTTGGAAAGTAAAAGCCTCCTGCCTGTGTGCAATGCAGTGAGAAGTGTGGGAGCAGGGAGTGTGCACTTCATGCCTTGCAGACAAGAGGAGCTCCCAGCAAATGGTGGGAGTGAGGCAGAAATGATGGATAAAGATGCAGACGGTGGCTGCTACTTTATGGGTTTAATTTGTTGCACTCCCTGCAATCCTAAAACTGCAACAGCATCAGTGTAAGAAAGAGCTGCTTTGAGGCTTCTTTTGAAAGACTGTGACTCTTTTAACTTCCTAAGCATCCTCGCTGCATAACTCATTGCACAGACTAGGAGAACTTGGCTAACAAGCACTGCAACTTACGTTGATGGAAAGCAGTTTGGTAGCATGAGTGTGATAAAACTTGACAGTACTAATTGAAATCTGTGTTGGTTTTTGCCAAATATTCTAAAGGTCTTCCACTTTCTAGAAGACCCTGTGAAGCTGTGTGTAAGAACAGACAAGCTGTTTCTGTGCTAGCAGTGGCTGTGATTACAGCAGGCTTTGTAGTTACTTGAGGTTACAGAAAAGTGTTGTTTTTTTTTAACTTGGATAGCCGTTTTTTGTAATATATTGTAACACACATTGGAGAAAATACCAAAATTTATCATCTTATAAAGTAAACTATAAAAGACCTAAGCAAATGCTATGTTTTCACTATTCTCATTTTGTGTACTGAAGAAGATGGGGATCGTGTAGGCTGTATCCTAATGCTGCCCATGTTGCAGTGAAAGGAAACCCACTTTAAATAAAAACGGAATCCAATTTCAGTCAGCCCTATATCTCTCGATTGCAATTTATTTTTCTTTAAATATGCAGAATGAGACTCAGGGCTTTTCATTTCTTAAGAAATGAACAACTGGAGCACTATGACACATTTATATAATGCTTAATTTCAGAAGCAAGGAAATTAGACAAATGGATAAATTGAGCCCAGAATTTAGATCAGGGTTCAGCTTCTGAGCTTAATGTACTGTATTAGCCTTTTAAATGATGTTCCTTTTCTGATGTAGTCTCTACCACCATTACAGTCCCTTCCCGTTGCTGTTCTTCATTGTGTGTCTGTTACAAGTTCTTACTTAGCTATGGGGAAAGGTGAAGATAATTAGTTTGATGTTGATGATAATAAAACATACCCATCACAACTTCTTTCTGTGTGTTTGGGAGAAGGTATATTGGTAACTTAGCTCCCTTTCCTCATGGGAAAACTCCCAAAAGGTAAACATTAGCTGCAGGAATTCACAGTGTTGTGAAGACGAGAAGAAATGGGAAAACTACAGCCCCATATTACCAGACCTTCCCTGAAGTGTGATAAGGAGTATTAGAGAGTGTTCTGTGGCATCGAACAAGATTTATATGATTACACTATGCTAAAATTTGTGTATGCTGCAGCATACGAGAAGAAGTTGTTCTGCAACTTTTCCGTCAACTCCTAAAGACAGCCTTTTTCTCCCAGAGTACTTTGTGTGTTCAGAAACATTTCATTTTTATTATTGCTAAACCTGAATTTTATGAGACTTAAAAACTTTAAAAGTTAAATGTTTTACTTCATTTTCAACACAATACTTTCTTCAGGCTGATATTTTTTTCTTTTTTCTTCCTTTAATTAAGCAGATATTTTTGTTCACATTTCCCATTTGAGCTAGACTAGTTGAAAACAGATTTTATGGTTTGTTGCAGTTAAACCAGTGAACTAAATACTGAGTTATTACTACGCTGTTATTCGTTTTCCATGCTGACATTTTCTGACTGTACATGAATGGCTTTCCATGAATCCCCCTGTGTCTTTACAAAGAGTCTAGAACAGCTTTTGGTCCCCAGTACACACCAGTTTTATCCACAGAGGTCTCAGGAAAGTCCGTAAATAGGTAATTAACTTCAGACACAGGAGCAGACACTCAGAGGAGAGGAGACATCAATGTCATCTAGCTTGGGTCCTTAATTAAGATGGGGTTCAAAATGGTTGCTTTTAGGAACCTAAGTTCACTTAGATGCTAGGAAGAGCCAGGAGTCTTCAGAGGATAATCAGAGCAACCACACTGGCTGCTTAAAGTGAAACCTTGTGCATGTCTTGGAGAAGACGACAGGTCCATATGCTGAAAGGGGAATAAAAGATGATGTGTGTTGCTGACACAAGGGCATGTATCTCAGCATCCTGCAGCATCAAACAGAGATTTGTGGTCAGGAAGATAAACAGCATCATTTGCTAGAGCTGTTTTGTCCTTGCAGTATATTACAATAATGAAATCTAGATATTTTTATGCTGCTTTTGGGTTTTTTTCTGACTCAAAATATCTGAAATAGTGTGAGTTCT
>NW_010222904.1:0-3099 GCF_000695765.1 Mesitornis unicolor | reverse complement strand
TAGTTGTATTTAGCTCAAACCAGGACATCCTACAGCAAGGAATACTTAAGACAATGTCTCTATATATACATATATATGTATGTGTATATTATAAGTATTCAAATAAAAAACTACAGAATATTAAACTTAAGACTTTACAGGGCTAAGAGTAAATCAAGCCTTTTTACACACTTAAAATATTTGTGAGACTGATATTGTTACTTAAATATTTTTTCATGTTTACTGTAGGCTGCTAGAAGGTTTAGTCCTGCAATTGAACAGAAACTGTTAAACACATAAAATAATGGGTGAAAAAAGCTTATTTTCCCATATCATAGTTGTTTTGTCTAGTTTCTTTTGAAATATCTCTGTATCTAATTTCACAGTATCATAATAATGTAAAAATGTACTTTAAAAGGAATAGTCATACAATGACACATGACATAGTACAAATTTTAACATTTTGAAGGGGTTATTTCAATAGTGCTTGAACAGCCCACTACAGTTTTGATCCTACACTTCAAATTTGTGCATGCAAAAAAAGCCATAGCATAAAGGAACAGTTGTTGTGTATGAAAAGCTTTTTTCCAGTTCTTTAAATGGGAAGCGGAGGGATAGACATATGAGTAAAGACTGAGCATTAAAATGTGTTACAAGTTACCTTATGCTGAAAGAAACAGATTTCTTCTGAATATGGAATTTGGGAACCAGATCCAAAATTCTCCTAAATCATACTCCAAATTAGCAATTTTGTTCAAAAGGACGTTTTAAGTATGAAAGACATTGTTTAAAAACATGTATAGCCCTAGAGCTGTGAGATAAGGAAGGATCATGATTCCTTAAACATTAATAAAATTCATCAAAAATTAGACCATTAGAATAGATAAAGGGATGGATTTTATCCTTCATGATTGTTTCCTGTACTAAAAATTAGGATGATTCCTTTTGTACGTTTTCTCACATTTATAGATGCCAAATGAGGTAGGTGGTGCTGTACCAGGAATGATGTCAAATATGTGAAATACTCAAAATATCAGGGGACAGTTGGTTTCTTCAGATTTATTTTTTTCTGATAAGTATGTAAACAAATTACATTCTTATTCAACAGATCTTTCCTTCAGTGAAATTTCTCTCTTAAAGAAGTATATTTATGTAGAATCCAATTGCTATATAGACTTTCTCATTTTCAGAGTGGGAGATTAAAGATGTGCCTTCTGTATGTCCTTTGAGGAAAGACAAAGTTCACATCTGAGCATTACCAACATCGTACCACCTGACTGTAAGAACAGTAGCAAAATATCTATTACATTGCAGCCTAGGTACTTCTTCCTAGTATGTCTTGCGAATTATCAACTGAGGTTTTAGATAGTTTCTGTGTTTAGTGGTTTGATTTTTTTTTAAATTTATTTTTTTGTTATTTCATTCTGCATATTTCAAATTGTGTGTTAAATTTCCAACAATTTCAGTCTCACAGATGGGTTTAAAATTCCAGTCACTAGTAAGGTAAGCACATTTTGTGTGTCAGGAGTACGCAGAAGAAAGAGACCAGAACAGAAGACACACCTTAAATAGACTATGTCATGACATTTTTAAAACAAATAGGAATTTTTAATCTCTTTTTCCAGTGTGCTATGCTAATCATAAATTATCGTTCACTTTTAAGATAAAGCGTTATTTTTCTGTCTGTGAAAATGGCATGGTATTTAAACAAACTGGATCTTTTTCGCCTTCTTCATGTTAAGTGCTTATTCCTACAGAAGTGTGTATTGATTCTCCATGGTCATAGACTTTGAAACTAAATTATTTATTAGATTAAAAAGAGAGCACAATACTGGGCTTGTTTAAAAAAAATCAAAGCAAATCTGTAATTGCAAATCTGTAAGAACTGTCAATTTTCCTATAGCACTTGAGCATATTTAGAACTATGGCATGACTTGAAAATGGAGATGGAAACCAGGATTTTATTTTTTTAGAATATTTTTTTACAAGTTTTGGTAGGAAAAAAGTATGCCTAAAGTGTTAACAACAGCAAAAGCTCATTTCTGGAACATAAAAACATTGCTGGGAAATTCAACTTATTTTGTTATTGTTCAGTGAAGTGTTGCTTGCTTTCCTACTGAGCACATCGTGTTCAATCCGTAATCCAAATAGATTCAGTTCCAATTCATTTCATCCCCATGTTTTACTTGCTTGTATCCCACAGAGCCATTCTTTTGTTGCCAGATATCTGCTCACTTTACTTCTTTTTTTGTTTTGTTTATTCATTGCCCTGCTGCATGACTGAGCAACACATTCTATCTGTCAATAAGGTATATTTGAATGCATGGCTATTTATCTAGAATAATAATGGTCAGCTGCTGTTAAAACTGGCAAGATGACTGTCTCACATAATCTGCATGACTTTATTGTGAGACAGTCATTAGTTCTAACCTTTTAATGCGGCTTTGCCAATTAGATGATGTTAAGTTTTAAAAATGTCTATTTAAAAAAAATCACTCCAGGTTACCTACATTTATACTACACATAGATGCATAGTATATTTAAATTTCGCTATTTGTCAGATAAAGTAAAGCAAGCTTCTTTTTTAGACATTTCTTTCAAAGTTATGCATACAGATGCACACTAGGATTGCTTTCAAAATTAGCTAAAATGAATATCATTGTGGTGAGTTATGTTTAGTATTGATGAATTCTTTCACTGGCAAACAAGTAGGAACTGTCAAAAATGCCTACACAAATGTTCACTACTCAGTTCTGAATCTGAATCCTCCCAGCACTATTGAATGTCAGAAACTTCTAAGCATTTTCCTGCTCTTTTCAGTAAGATATTCTCTTCTCACTGGAGTGCTACAGAAGGATGGTTTGTATAGTTCTTTTAGGTTTGTATAGCTCTGACTGGTGATGGTACAAACAATTTGTTATTGGTTGCAGGTATTACAACTCTGCTAAATAACACTAGAGCTAGAGAGTTGTTGAACTCTCCACAGAAAATTACCTTTTGCCGTGAGATCATTCTATCTAAAATCTAATGTTTTTAAGGCATGTGTTTCCATGACGTTTAGGTGGTTTTTTATGTCTTTCCACCATTTATATGCAGATCACAGAATCACAGAATCACAGA
>NW_010222903.1:0-3098 GCF_000695765.1 Mesitornis unicolor | reverse complement strand
TATATATATAAAAAAATTATTTTTGGCTCTTCTATGATTTTGTAGCATTTTTGTGAGTGATCAGAGCCCTGAGTTGTCTTTATATTTTTTCAATAGGACAAAGAGCTAGAAATAATTTTTAGATCTATTTCAGAGTCTGCTTTTTGCTTCTTTGGAAGCATTTTTTTCTCTTTGTAGGCACAGCAGATCATGAAAAGTAAGTTCTTCAGTGTTGCAGTTAATGTGAAAATCAAGCCCCACAACTCAGTCTAGCAAACAGGGGACCGATTTATTTCTTCTGACTGCGTGTGTTGAAGTGTGGCATCTTTTGTAACCCACTTGTTTAGGTTTCTCCAGTTAGTGGCCAGAGACCTCTTGCAGGGTCTCATGTTCTCACTTTTCTTGGCTACTTCTCTCAGCATGGGATGAATTACCTTACAGAGTGGTTGTCTCCTCTATATTACAGAAAGAGTGCGACTAACTTAAAATAAATAAGGACTTTCAGAGAGCTGAAAAACAATACAGTTACACTGATATTTTTGCAGCTGATTAGGAATCCTCTTCAGATACGGTGCTGCAGGTGCATGGCATCAGCATCAGTGCTGTCATCACGGTTGGACTCCAGTAAAGCAGAAATAAATGGGTGCTCTTGGCTTTTTCTTCATCTGTCCATGAACCCTCCACTGCTTGAATCAAAATGCAGTTATCATGTAATTCTGCATTAGTAACTTATGAAGAAAAAAATAATTCTTTGTGTTAGTGTCTACACAGACTAGCAAATAATTCAGTGATGCTGGAGAAACAGCAATGCCAAATTAATAGGGTTGTTTAATGGTCTTGGGGGAAAAAGTGGTTTTGTGCTTCAGTTTTACCATAAGTAGATTTCCTTGATCAGTTTGAAAGGGATAGATGTTGGTCCCTAAAAGTGCTTACCTGTGAATTTCAAAGTTTTGAAGCTACTAACTTCAGTAATTTTAAGCCAAAGCTTCAAAAGAAAAAAACAATATTGGTATTTCAAAACGGCATGAGTCACCTTGCAGTAGCCCTGGTTCCTTGCTTTACTGAGGCAGTCTCAGTTTAGCAGAGGTAGATTTTGGTCCCTGCCAGGGCAGGTATCGGAGGGTAGCACTGCGTCGCTGCAACCAGCAACTCCCACGTACCGCGACAGAAGAGAACATAAATGAGGATCAAAAAAGGCTGCATGACAGAAATCCATCTGGCTCCTACATCTTCCCCTCATCAATTATAAACCACTTGTGTTTGCATTCAGGGACCTCGACAGCCCCTTACGATGTGTCTCCACCCCACACTGTCTTCTCTCATCCACGGAGACAAGCGGCTGCCAGCTTCCATCACGGGATGAGTGGAGCTGTGGATGTCAGCTTGTGTGACAGTTTATCCATCTCTCTGCGCTCCCTAAACCTAATTGTCAGGAGATGGCTGTCATCAGGCTTGGATATGAAAATGTGAATGTAAATAAATAGAAGAGGCTCAGATTCGGAGACTTTATGTAGAAATATCTTCAAACTTACCTAAATCAGTTGACTCAAGTCCACTGAATTCTGTGAAGGTGAAGCAGGCAGCCAGTTCCAGTCCGGGAGACCCCTGACCACTTTCCACTGCATCTTTATGTTTCACCTGGGTGAAATTAGCATTAACCCTATGAGCTGGGTCATGCTTGCACCATGTGGTATGACCAGGGATGTGCACAGAAGGAGCGTGGACCCAGGGCTCACACCAGAAAATGTCCAACACTCTGCTCAACCCCACTGAATGGTGTTTGGGAAATGCCATGGGATTCCTCCTCCTTGTCTTGTTTCTTAACCTTTAGCTGATTTTTCTTCTTCTCTTAGTGCTCCACTCTGTCCCATCTCCTCCTTCCACTCTCTGCTTTATCATTTTATATATTTCTAAATTCTGGGGAATGCTTGATCTTAGCAGAGTTTCGTTAGCAGCGTCTGTGTTTGAGTTGCATCAAGTTACAGCATTTCAGAGCTCTTCAAGTCACGTTTCTCATGTGAGGGTAGTTGGAAGCAGGATACAGAGTCATGCTGGCACACAGTCAGG
Source organism: Mesitornis unicolor (assembly GCF_000695765.1). Taxonomy (NCBI): domain Eukaryota; kingdom Metazoa; phylum Chordata; class Aves; order Mesitornithiformes; family Mesitornithidae; genus Mesitornis; species Mesitornis unicolor. The sequence goes on along the minus strand of NW_010222903.1, from coordinate 1,052 downwards.
TACTTGAGATATCTTTTTTTTGTTGCCAAATGTTGGTTTTTTCTGACATCAGGATTTGTCACGTGGTCCCTTTTCAGAAGTATTTTGAAGAATACCCGGTGCTAAACAGGCTCACTCTGCTATTGAGGATGGTGTTTCTTCAATAGGGACTCCGTGACTGTTCTTACCCTGTTGCTTCAGCTGATACGGTGAAGGATATTGATAAACTGGTTTTTCCTGAATGAATGATACCTTATTTTTCTAGTACTGTTTTCTAAAGTCCATTGTAATCAAACAGCTTGCTTTTGTATGAGTTTGTTAGGTTCCCCAGCAGAATTTTATGAGCTTCTCTTTAAAATTTCAAAAGTTAAAAAATCTGCAGTTGTGTCAGGAATGAAACAGCAACCTCAATGTGCATCTTGAATGATTTTTTTTTTTTAAATAACTTTGATTGAGACACATTCATAAATTTAGGAAAAGAAAGAAAATAGTTTTTCAGTTCTTCTCCTTAAATAAAAACTTTTAGAGGAAAATAAAGGATATTTTAAAAAAAGTGAGGTATGAGAATAGATTTGTAAATGTTTCTAAACTTTAATGAAATATGAAAGTTCATCCTTAGGCATTAAAATCTCTTTGTGCCTTGGTCTGGTATCTCTCATTTGTCCACTTCTTTCTCTTTCCCCTTCACTTTAACAAGTGATCACATGTGCACCAGCTAAATGTCTGATAAATCTCCAGGCAAAGCTGGGTTGACTTGTGTGGAACTGACTTTAAAAATATTTGATGGAACATTGCTTCAGTCTCTGAATACTTGTCAGCTTAGATTTATTACAGCTGCTCCCATTACCAAGATGTGCACTCTGGTCCTTAGGGATCTCTCTCTCTCTTTTGCTGTGTAGTCCCAGCTATTGCAGTGTCGCAGGCCATCGGTGATTCACTTCGACACTTTGGGTCCAGCAGAACATTGGTGGAGTAACGTATCACCATAGCTTCCTGATTACTTTTCTCTTGTACGTAGGAGTATTTCTTTAACTGAAAGCACTTGTAATTTTATTTTATTTTATTTTATTTTA
>NW_010222902.1:0-3104 GCF_000695765.1 Mesitornis unicolor | reverse complement strand
GGCGGAGTCAAGGGTGACCACACCCCCACCCAGCACAGACAGGAACAAACACAGGGAGGTAATAGCTCCATCTCTACCCAGCAGAGGGATTGGATCATCCTAGCTGTGTGTCATATTCCTCAGTTGTGTAACCGTGGAGAATTTCTGAGCTACCTAATGAAGCTTTTCTCAACAGGCCTGATGCTATGGTGTTGATATGAATACCAGTGTTCCTTACTGAGATATCAGAGCTTATACGCATAAAATAATGATTTCCAAGTGTTAAAAGAAAGTTATTTTAAGATTACACCTTTTCGTTCCTCTTAGAGCCTTGCTTTCACATTATTGCTTTTTCATTTGACAGAGTTTTGCTGCAAGCATTCTTTTGGAGCTACTGAGCAATTTTCCCATCAGTCCTGTTACTACAGACAGAGACCCAAATTAGTTTATTATAATCTAGACACTGGGATCACTTTCATCTTTTTCTTTCGTAATTTCCATAATTTAATCTAAGTGCTTTTACTCTCAGCTTTGTTTTTAATTTATTTATTTTATTTTTTTTGTGATAGGTTGATAGATGGGAACTCAGTTGAATGCCTGACATATGAGGACCTGTGGATTTCATCTATTCCTTTATCTCCAAGAGTGTTATTGTTCTCTGCTTTAATTGTGCTTGAGTTAAACCAGGACTCACACAAATATGGGTTGGAATGCTAACATGAATATTGTGATGGTTTTTATACACTATGATAGATACTTGTTTTTTCATTACTGTGGGTTAACTTTTTTTCACCCTCAAGGATCACTCACTTCAGGATAAAAAACACTTGAGAAGGAAAGCTACAATGAAGAGAGATGTTCACAGAATAATGAACATTAATAAAATATTCCTCAGAAACAAAATGGGCTTAAACAAATCTTCTACATAAGAAAAGGGCTCAATCCAGTCAGCCAGATGATGTCCAAGTTTGCAGTAGTGAAATAGGTTCAAAAAAATAAAGCTGATTTCTCAAACCAGAGACCTGTGACTTTTCACCAGATGAGTTCTGACTACCACTGAGCTGTGACCTGAGCCTGTGTAGTCACCTTTGCATGTTAACAACATTAATAAAATATCTGTACCTCTCACTGTTTTGGTTTTTTTCCACCTTCACAGCAGAGCTGCAGTCGTGGTTGCGTAGCAGCAGTCCAGCAACAGAGCTGATTTTAATCTCCCACAAAATGGCATTGTCTGACAGAGGAGGGAGCTCTGTCCAGTCTATATCTTTTGGGGGAACAGTAGACTAATGTTTTTTTTTCCCTTGCACTGCACATAATTTTCAGTTTTAGAAATAATTTACAGTAATTTTCATTAATTTCATCCATATATCCTAAGCAATTAATTTTTAAAACTTGGAATAATTTTTAGTGTGTCTAGCAAGGCAGTTTGGGATGGCAATAACTGTGAGAACCTTTATCATGCTCCATTACTCAGCTGAGACACACTGTCATTACAGGTTCTGAAACCCCATCCAAGGTCCCTCTCTCTACCTTTAGGTAAACAAATGTATTCATAAGTTTAGTTTATAATATCTATTCCTTTCTCTGGTGTCACATTCTGAGAACCACTGTGAGTCAGAGTTAAACTAATAATACTATTACAATTGACATATAAATATATTAACACAGAAAAAGTTGAGCTATTAACATTTAAAAGTTGTATCAGTGAAATTTTGTACTAAAAATGTGAGAAACAAAATTCCATGAGAAAGATACTACTGAAAGGCAGCATTTTTTTGGAATTAAAAATATTGCAGATGTTATTTTATTTCCTTTATATTCATTTCTTCACGCTCTCCACCCTGTTGTGCTAGGAAAAAATAGGAAGATGTAAGTTTATCATCAAAATAACGGTAAACACAGTTTGAACTCACAGTCCACCCGTGTTTTCATATCTTCTTCCATTCATAAATCATTGTGTGCTTACAGCGGAACAGAACTGGTTATGAAGCCTTAACTGCTTCATCCTTCAATAGGTAACAATGAACAAGTGCATGCATTCTTTTGCTGTGAAATGGGTCCTATGCAGCTCAGCAATTAACCCATGTTCTCTCTAAAAGAATTTAGAACAATCTTTAGGGGTTTACTTAAAAATTTGATATATTGTATCTCCATTTTTAATTAAGACTAATCTGGAAAGAATCAATGAAATTCTTTCCCCAGACGAGGTATTTATATTTTGTATTTTGTTATATAATAGTATGTTGCTTTTTGGGGGGAATAATTATCTTATTGCTCAAGGCTCAATATTGCGTGGGTTTAGTAATAGTTTTAAACAACATTGCCAACAACTTTGAAACGGAATTCTTAGAAGTTTAATGTATGAGAAACTGATATATTGGTGTTAGTATTTTTAGTGAGGTACTGCAAAAGGTCCAGTTTTACAGAGAGGGGGCACAATGCATGCTGTTGCAGAGAATTTACATCACTTTTATCACACAGCGTGCATATAGCATTTTCTAAGAGTAAAAAGAAATTCCTACAAAGAGGGATAACAATGGAATTATGGGAATCATTATAGTAGACGTTATCAGACAAGCTTTCACACTTACTGTGGTGGCTTTTGTGCAGATGAGTAGTACATTTTCAACTTTTACATGATGTGCTCATGAGTAGAACTTGTCATATTTGAAAAAGAGTCTAGTACCATCACCCTATTATATGGTAGGGGAAACTGACAGTGGAATGATTAGAGATTTATCTACATTCACCCAGGGGCCAATGACAAAAACCAGGATTTGGCTTTTTGCTTCAGGTATACTGACAGCAGCTGAAATGAAACACATTAAGTCAATGGTGGTTTAACACTGAAGATCGTTGGATAAAGTTCATTTCTTTCAGTTTCAGTAACTGTGCAGGTCTTTTGCCAAGTTGCAGTCAATATTTGTGTGTCATCTTGCCTTTTATGAAACACAGACGGATGGTATTAGGATTTTTTAGGAAGGTTTAAGTTATAGCACATTAAGATCCACTGATCTTATAATATGCAGCAATGATATTCACATGTTAAAATTGCTGTATTTATGACAGACAGACTGGCAAAATTGTCACTGGTAAAGGAAGTACCATCTCTTCATTTTTTTTTT
>NW_010222901.1:0-3090 GCF_000695765.1 Mesitornis unicolor | reverse complement strand
AGGTAGGGAGGGGGGTTGCCCGTGACGCCAACGCCATACGAAAGTCATACGTCAGCCAACGTCATACGAAAGTCCCTAGAAACCTCATTCAGCCATTTAGCCTATGAATTAAGATCCATTACAGGAAATCTCAGAGGACTGAAATTTTTCCTCTTTATCCACAAAACTGATGACAGAAAGTGGATGACGTGAATACACATTTCATTATACTCAATTATGTCTGGCCAGCTACTTTGACACTAGAGATCCAATTAATAACATTATTGTATTCCTATTTACAGAAATACACCTTCTCATGGGCAATTGTAACTTTAAAGTGAGAAAAGCCACAGTGAACCTTTCATCACAGTAGTGCCTTTTCATGCTCTCTTTATTCTTACCTAATTTAAAAAAATAGTTCTGTATATTCTCCAAATTGTGTAGCATTTAAACCCATGAATTTTTATCACCTTGCATGAATGCACCTTGCTGACAGGCTACAGAAACTTTGTCGCAGAGATAATCCTTCCTATGATTTGCTCTCAGCTGCTAAAGGCACACTTGATGGGGTCAGCAATCACAGACTGCCACTCAGCAAAGCAGTGTAATTCAAATAGAAACCATTTTAAGCACATCAGCATTGATAATTTTCTATTTAGTTGTTATATTTTCCAGTTCAATGGACAGAGACAACACGGCTTCTGCTTAGAGACTCACCTTAACACAGAAGGTGGATGTCTCTGTAGCTGTAAATTGAATTACTTTTCTTCCTGTTTTTCAATTAACAGAAAATGAACATGGTCTCTTCTGAGCTTCCATGTTGGCTGAGTTGCCCGATCAGACCTCCATGAAATATTAAAGCACCATTTGGGAGCTTCATTTAACTGAAGTAAAAAATTGGAGTATCAGCATGGTCTGGATGATCAGGCAAGCAGGTGGGTGAGCGTAGCAAGGTGTTCTAAACCCAACCATGTGTCTTCGCAACCATCTCTTTCAAGAAAAAGCAGAGCCTCTGAAGGCCCAAGTGATCAGACAGGCTGCAGGTGAACTGGCAGAATCCCAGTGTAGGTGCATGTTAATGCAAGCCCAGTTTTTTAGTGACTGCATGGGGTGTGTACTTTCTGTTACACTGTTAAATTCTGAGATTTTAAACAACTGTGCATAATCTTTAAACCAAAATACTTTTCCAGACTGTTTCAAAACTTCCAGGCAAGCAAAAGCAGACATCTCATTCACTAGAATTATGATCCGTACTACACTGTAATGCACATAACATTCATTAAATTTTCTACTATATTCTGAATGTTCTTGGATATTTTTGAGATATACTTGTTGATTAATTTCACTTTGATTCTCTTTTTTCACTGTTCTGGTAGGTGATAGAGCAGTGTTTGAATAAATGAACCTCTTCACCTTTCTGACACAAACTTGTTATTGTGTTTTTTGTGCTTCTTGTAATGGGCAAAGCCTAAAACATTGTACTATTTACTCTCTCTTCCACTACCTTATACCATTCCAAAATGTTTTCATTCCTATAGGTAATTTTCACTTCCAAATTTGTTATGCCACATCTGGTTGCATCAGATAAATATGTTCTTTTATGTGTTTTTCCTGATGGTTTTGCAACATTGTTATTCAGCCACAGTGAACATTGTCTGTGGTGGGTATGATTGCATTTCAAAGCTCAGTATGATCAAAAAAGAATTATTATAATTTCCTAGCTCAGTTTTAGATAGTCTAGTCAATATTTATCCTTGCAGTTTTGGATACACAGAACACGTAAAGATGTTCAGATTTCAGGATATAAATTTTGCTCTGTCATTTGAGCCTGTCATATTTACAAGCTAATAATTATTCAGAATGACTAGTGTCAGCTATCCAATTCTGAAATAGTTCAATAGTCTCTCTATTCAACTATTAATTTTGTTGTTGTTTTTGTGGAAGAAAGATGTGAAATACCCAAGGACTCCAGCTTATCAAATATATTCAGAAGTCCACAATAAAGTTGCACACAAATTGGCTGTTATGTCAGATACTCATTCATGAGTTCCAGACTGGCTCAGATATCCTTTGACACACCCACAGTATGACTTTCAGAAGCTGGACTGAAAGTCTAAAGGTTCAATATTCTATAGTACTTCAATTTAAGATATTGTTAGCTGCCATGCTTTCCTGATATGCTAAGTTTAAATCTTGCAATAGATTTGCTAGGAAATCACCTGTGTTATGAAGCTTGCTTGGTTTTCATCTTTGCAATTATTTTTTCCTAAAAATGGACAGATAAAATTGCTGCTACATACATAAAAGAAAATGTTTGTATTTAGTACAAACAAAAAGGAAAAAATATGTAGAGAAAAATCATATACAATAAGTAAGGTGGACAAGATAGGAAGAGAAGGCAACTTTTCTAAAGCCAGTGAACTCCAAGAAAATCAAACTGTGAATGCTCCTTACCCAGGGGTTCTGCTGACTCATAGCCTCTGCAGCTCACAGACAGAATGGACTTGCAAAGACCCCTTACCATAGTTTCAAGCAACATTTCTGAATGTCATTTGATTTCTCTGAAAAGAATATTTTTAAAGAACTTTTCCACTAAGTGTCCACACTAGTAATGCTCTTTCTAACAGATCACGATTTTCTGCTGAATACTGCCAGGATTGTCTATTCCAGTTCTGTTCTCCATCCCTCACTCGTCCCTTGCCTCACAGATAGAATATGCTCCTTCATCCATGAAGAATGAAATATTGTCTATCCTGGTGGTTTATTAACAGAACAGACAGCCTAGAAATGAATTGGCCATATTTTGAGTCAGAAAAAAACAACAGTTTTGCCACTCTTGGATCCAGATGCCAAGGTAGAACAGATGATGATCAGATGATAAAAAGCTCTTTGGAAAGTCAAGCATGAGCTTGCAATTAGTGTCTACTATAGTCTACACTGCATAACATGATTTAAATAATTCTGCAAAAGGTAAAAATACAAAACCTTTTGGTTGTCATTTGAAAATGGATCCATAATTGCATGACTAGTATTCTCAGAAATATAATAAAATGCAATATCGTTTGTCTGTAAGCATATATTTCAGAACTGTCCTGGTTTGAGCTAAATAGA
>NW_010222900.1:0-3065 GCF_000695765.1 Mesitornis unicolor | reverse complement strand
TCACAACTGGATTTAGCTCCGTTCACCACAATCACACTTGATCTGCTTTCCACAGGGGACAAAGCAATCAGATTGTCCCGGCATCCACAGACAGACGCAGCCTTCCCACACATCAGTCAGGGAAGGGCGAAGCAAACGCAGCTTTGAGAGAAGGAGCACAAAACCTTGAGGTCAGCCTTTTTCTATACAAGTAGGGCAAATAATAAAATAAATAAAAGAAAGAAAGAAAAAAAACACCTTTAAAAATAGATAAAATAAACCCAAACCCATAACTGGAAGCAAAGGCTGTGACTGAATGGGATTGCCAGCTCATTGCTGTCAGCATTCGGTGATGGAAAGCTAAAGGGATACTAAACAACGCTCACGGAAATTAAACTGGAGTTAGCTCCACTGATGAAAGCCATCATTAGATACTAGGAAATGTTGTTATATCAGCTTTCCCAGCAGTGCTCTGGGATTCTTCTAGTAAGCCATTTTTCTTTAGCAACTCTGTTCTTTTAAACAGATGTCCCAACTTCCCTTCTTCTGGGAAACTGGCTTTCACTTGTATTAATGCATCAAATTAAATAAGGTTTTCTACGTCACCAAGAGACCGGGAAGAGGGATGGTTTGAAATCCAGCTCTGCAGTGCTGGTGGGTGCTCAGACAGAGCCTGTAAACCCAAGCAGCAGGCTTTTCAGTGAGCAGCTTTAACCGACCTCCGGCCACTTACGGAGCTTTAAAAGTTATCGCCTTGTCCCCCCTGTCAGTAATCCTTGATAATGCCAAAAACGTGCACTTAAACCCCTCAGGCTGCAAGATAACACAAGTTTAGATCAACTTTCTTTTACCGAGATCTCAGCCAAACTTTGCAGCACAGATAGGGAGTTTCTGATGCTCAGCTCCCAGCCAGGCTTGCTAAATCAAATTTATACGAGCTTTAACTTAAACCAGCGCTGTCACATGAATTTATGCCCAACATACACGTATATATTCCAACATACACATATATATTCCAACATACAAGTCCACGTGTGTCCTTTCAAGCTTCAGAAAGTGCAAGGTAGAAATGCACCAGCTTCAACCCCAGTAATTCCCCTTTGCTATAGACTAAGAGCAGGCACTCCACTGAGTCCCAGTTGATGCATGGTAACATCCACAGATACTTTAATTGCTCAATTCCCCTTGGGGCTAATCCCTAAATTACCTTTGCTTTTTGACACCAATTCCTTGCCATTGCAGCTGTTGTGAAAGCGACCACTTCAAAGCATGGGGAAATAGAAAGTACAGCCTAACCCTAACGTTAGGATTTAGCGTCTCTATAACCTAGTCCTCGGTTTAAACAAGACAGCAGAGAGACAGGGGAAAAAAACCCCTGTATTTCGAAGAATAACAATTTACATTAGCCTGGGAGATCTGCAAGTTATTTAGCCTTCAAATGATTAGGGCTGTGCATGGCAAGTGTGGGAAAGGGAGGGGAGGGGAGGAATTGGATGATAACCAGACAGCACGTTCTGCACAACAGACTGGGAGGGTTTTAGCACAGAAAGCAGCATCTCCTCCTCCCTTCCCCAGGCCCTCGGTCTCCCAGCTCCATCCCTCCCCTCTTTTCCAAAGACACAACAGGGGCTGGCGTTTCCCTTGTCATAAAAATCCACTTTTGCAGCGGATACAAACTGTAAACCCGAAGATCTGCATTTCACGAGGGGATATGAAACCCCTCGGGTGCGGGGAGAAAAGAAGAAGGCAATTTTCCCAGCCCTGATATGTTTGGAAAAGGCTGAACAGAGAGGGAAGAGCACTGAACCTGGAACAATCATTCCTGTGAGCTCTGGACACAGACCTTGTTCAAGTTAACTCCCCAGCTAATGTTTTTTGGTTTTTTTCTGGGTCCATTTTCCTTCCAAAAAGTGTTTTAATGGCTCTATCTGGGATAGGAGAGCAAAACAGTCCAGCCAAAGCAGTCGCTAACTTTGTGCCAGCCAGGTTTCTTTGCCAATAACGCGGGATTTGAGATCTCAGTTGCTGAGTGTAAGCTTTGTATGTCTTTAAAGGAGACACACGACGTTAATGGGAAACATAAGATACAACTATAGAGGCAGGTGCAACCAGACACAGGCTGACTCACGGCCAGGCAGCTCCAAATTTGGGCCAAGCAGGGTTGCGTTTATCTACGCCTGTGCGCGACGGCAAACCCGCACAACCACAAAGCGTTTCCTCCTCGTACAGGCTGAGATCCCTTGACATCGACTCGGACCAGCAAGGCCGGAGAACGTTAAGCATCCCATGCAATTGAGCTGACAACAGCATTTCAGCCTCTTCAGTTTTGTAAAAACTTTCAGGAAAAAAAAAATGATGGATTTTGAAGTCCCTGCAGCTCTGCTTCAACGCCAGGACACAGAGTGGGGAAGGAGTGCAGTTCTGCAGGTTTCTCCAGGTCACAGGAGGAAGCTGGAATTCAAAGCCTCTGGTTCTCAGTGCTCTTTTTCCCCTCCTGAAAAAAGAGCCATCCTTATCAGCAACAGAAAACCTTTCAGGGATTTAAATCCCAAATTCTTCCTTATTTATTTGGGATATTTGAAGTTTCTATTAAGAGGTAATCAAGCTCTGCTGCACAGCGCTGGAGTTATCCCTAAAGAGGAAAAAAAAAACCCCAAAAAACAACCCAAAAAACCCAAACCTAACCAAACTCAAACATCTCCTACTCAAAACGTACCCCAAACCCCAGACCTCTCTCTGTACCATCTTTAAAAGCTTGTCTCTTTGGAGAGGGGAGCATACGAAGGAGGTGCTCGTGTTGGCAGAAGGGAAGGGAGAAGAACTGAAAGTTAAATCTGTAAATAATCAAAAGAGAACAAGGATTCAGCCACAGCTCCATGACTCCCTACCCAGGCCTTCACCTCAGCCTGGGAGCATGAGGTTGTAATGGAACACAGTGATTTTGTGAGTGTTTAACTAAGCCTGGGAGAGGCCTACACAAACCTTCAACACATCTGCAACAAAATTAGTTCCACCGAGGTGGAATATAACAATTATAATGAATAATATAATGAATTATAATGAAATATAACAAGGGAAAGTGCAGA
>NW_010222899.1:0-2863 GCF_000695765.1 Mesitornis unicolor | reverse complement strand
CAAAAACCCCTCACAGAAAACCCAATATAGTGCCACAAAAGCTTATACTACATTTAGCATCTGCTTTTGATTGAAAAAGTAATTGACAGAGTTATTGACAGAGACAAGGCATTGTGCTAGATAGTTTGGTCTGATCTAGCAGGACTAATTTAATCTTCTTATGTTCTTGCCTTCATGACTGAAAGTACAGCCTAAAAGGGTAATGCAAGGACCCTGTCTGCTACGTGTGCTCGGTGTTACTGCAGGAAGCTGCGTGAACCTGCTGGGTTGTGCTCTACTTTCTAGGCAATCAAATTGCTCTTTGTAGAATTATGATTTTATAAGGAAAAAGAAATTCTGTGAATGAGTAGCCAAATTTACTCCTGTCTATGTTAAAGGTGACTAAGGCTATAGTAGAAGAAAAGCTGCAGAACAGAGGAGAGTGGCTGCAGTGTTCTTCTATTCATAGATATAGGGGGAGCTGTGGGAAAAGGCTGAAAAGCATTGCTTTTGGGTAAAAGGGTGCTGTCAGCAACATCAGTAGCTGTCCTGACAACCCAAAATACTGCGGACTGCTAGCAACAAACACAAACTTTCTCCATTCAGATAAATTCCCCTGGGGATAGAGGGTGTAATTTTTTAAAATATATTTTCTTTATATTTCTCTGCACCTATTGTGTTGAAATAGTCAGTAACCCTTCTTATTTTGTGGTAGCAAGGTTTTGGATCTAACTGATCAGAAGACAATACTTCAGGTATAGTATTCTATTGTATCCAGATAAAATCTTTTCCTTAATAGTCAGATAAATTGCCCTTGGAAAATAGAACTACTTCTAAAACATAAAAATGCAAGCCAAACAATTTCTTCCCCTCCATTAACCCGAGAGGTGGCTGATGATCCTCAGTTTTTCTTATTTAATATAATACTGATTTATTGCTTTATGTTCTGACAGTCATCCCCTATGGATCTCTCTAATGCATATCACAAAGTCTGTTTGGTTTTTGCACTGTGTTCAGGATTGTCCTTTTATAGCAGAAACAGCAAGCATTATTTGTGCACTGGAGTAGTCCATGTTTTATGATGCTTTAGAGTAACTACAAAAGCATTCGGTTTATCTGCTACAAGGTAGTCTACCATAGAGTATGTTGCATTGTTATCAATATTACAGTATCATGCACTGAGCCAACTGTGCCTATGCATTCTAGCAAAATGTTAAAATACTTATACAAAAACTGGTATGTTTTTGTAACTTAACACATCCTTACAACTACAAACCTTAATACTCTTTGCAATGTTTTCTCTTAAAATACTTGGGAAACATTGGCTTGATTTTAGAAACATTAGATTAAGAACTTATAAACATATGTTTATCTACTGAACTGAAAAAGAATAGCTATTGAACAGATACAGGCACTATGAAAAGTTGGACATACTCATAGTAGGTGACACAGAAAGCCTGCACAAGTTCCCAACAATCTTGACACATTGTCTTTCGTCTTATCTACCCGGAGCAAGACCTCTGTGTATGCTACTGAAGAGCTGACACAGCTGAAGACTTGGATTTTATTTAAGCTGGTGACCATTGCCTGTGAACATACACCTACTCTATTCTAATACAAGCTACAATTCAAAACTCACCTGGGGTCAGTTTCTGAGCAGAAGTATTTTTCCCAGACTTGAATGTTCCTGAGAATTCACAGCATTGCTTTCCTCTTTCACTGCCTGACTCAGGGATATTAGTCATGTGCTGTAGAGGAGATGTTTCCTACCTCTGTATTCCTCTGTAGATACATAAGAGGGTCCCAGCTCCAGCTATCACCTTTTTTAAGCATAAAATCCTCAGGAAATAAACTACCTTTATTTTTATTCTCTTTATTTATTTTTTTTTAAACAAGGAAGCAAGCAAGGAAGCAGCTGCTAGCTGATAAACACACACTGGGCAAACAGCTGGTTCTGTGTACCAAGACACTTGCCATAGTAGTAGCGTAGGTTTAGAATGTGCAAGGGTACATTTATTCATTGTGGCTAGGAAAAAATTAGTAAAAGTAACAGAGAGACTAATTTTGTGCCTGGTAGGCTGGTGTCTTTTTTGCAGCTGTCTATTATTGACTAGATGACATTGACTGTGATGCTTCAAACACTGTAATTCATCAGACAGATGCTGACTAGCTACTTGTTCATTGTTTATTTATGAGCAGGGAAAGATTTCCAAAGGTGTTCAGATAATTTAGAACCTGGCAATCAATACATATATACTTTTTTAGGTTACAAAATAATAAACCTAATATAAATTATATTTTGTTGTACACGGAAGAAAAAAATGAACCCTCAAGGGGCAACCAAACTGTTGTTACTGAAAGAATTACCCATACAGGATGGACTCAGCTGCCTAACTCCTCATTAACTATTTATCAGTACATTGGAAGAAAAATCTACTATATAGTGAATTCCCATCAATATTTAATACAGTAGTACTTGGAGCTCTGGACTGAGTTTCTTACTTGTGTGAATGGCATAAGCAAAGTGTATACTGCCACATCTCTTGATGGGGGGAATCTCAGATAAATCCCAAAGCTTCTTTCTTTTGTTCTGCTTTACTTTATGTACATCTTAGAATTGTTAATGACCTGTTGTTGAGCATTTCTGCATGGTTCATGCCAGTCTTTTACTTTCACACATAGAGCAAGTGCACTTATTGTTCATCAAGCAGTTTCATCTGAAAGCCAAAAATACACCATATTGACTTAATGCTACCATATTCTGGTTTGGAAAGTACCTCTCTTAACTTCACTAGTTGTCTATATGTTTAAATTTTTTTGTGTGATAAAATGATCATATCACAGAATATTAGCTGTTGGAAGGGACCTCAAAAGATCATCTAGT
>NW_010222898.1:0-3044 GCF_000695765.1 Mesitornis unicolor | reverse complement strand
GACTGCCCCTAATGACCCTTTTATCCTTGATGTGCCTTGAGATGGCACAGTATAATGTTAAATATTTTCAAACTGACTGGGCCTACTGAGTTTCATCCTTGGATATTTAGGGTACAAGCTGAGACTGATGGACAACTTTCAGCACTTGCCTCGGAAAGCTTCTGAGGTGAGTGAAGTATCAGAAGACCGAAAAAAGCAAAAATATTACCCATATTTAAGAAAAAAGGTGGGCAGGCAACAGAAGTTGGGAAATAATGAACTAGTTATTTTAACTTCAATCTCTAGAAAATACTTGAACAAGTAAGAAATGAAGCTAGTCACGAGCCTTGTTATCCTGCTGGAGAAGCTGAGAACAATATATACTTTGATCATTAAGAACAACTTTCTTACAAACCACAGAAGCTACGTCCAGATTATTATAGGAGAGGTGTAAAGTTGGTTGGAATATCATGCTCATCGAAAAAGTGTGAGGATGTTTTAGAAGGGATCCAGAGGATTCTGTTGCGTATCTGTTTTTGTTCATGTCTTCATTAACAATCGAAATTATGGACTAGAAATGAAATGTGCTTATTAAGTTTTCAATCAAAACAAAAGCAGCACAAATTGAAAGCATGCTGGAAGGCTAGATTAAAATTTCAAGATGTTCTTGACAATTTAGGGGGTATGTTGAAATGCAATTAAGGAAGAGAAAAGAGCTACCAGCAGATAGGAGCAATCAGTTGCACAGATACAGGAACTGAGAAACCATTAGGAAAAAGGATAATCAAAATGATTAAGAGGCTTTAGGAAAGCATCTGACCAAAAATGGTAGGAGTCTGTAGCATGGAGAGAAGAAATATGACCAAGGGATCCAAAATCATCACAACAGTATCAGCTACAGTGAAGGCAAAATTATTATTCACCAAGTATCGAAATACCAGAAATAGGGGATGTAACTTGCAGGAGTTAAGTTTCAAAAAGATAAAGCACTTTTTAATGAAGTGGATATTGAGCATCTGGAACTTTTTGCCACAAGAGGCTGAGACAGCAAACAGCAACAGCGGGTTTGAACAGAGATTAGACAAAGCCTTCGAAAACATGTCCAGAGCAGAGGCTGGAGAAAACAGGCAGGGACATGCCCTCTAACAGAGATGATGGCGGACATGCTGCTGCCGCTGCTAGACACACAGTGTGGGACCAGATACGCCACTGATCTGAGCAGTAGCATATATTTTTTACACCTCTTAAACAGTTTCATTTTTCACAGACAGAGCTACAAGTTATAGCAGAGTACAACCCGGACACGAATCAAACATGTCATCCTGTTGCGTTGACTTGTATCTCTACATCCTGGTATAATGTCTGAACTTTGTACAAGGCAAAAATAATTCTTACCCTCTACTTTAAGTTGGTATATTTCATTCAGCTGTCAAGACCGCATGAAGACAGTTTAGAGAAAAACCAACAATAAATATCTAGTCCTATAGTCACCACAGAAAGAAGAGAGTCAAGAGTTAATTCTTCAAACAGCATTCCTTAATTTCAATGTTTTCCAAGCAAACAAGGCATGTCAAAAGTCACACCCTCTGCTCAGCAGTCCCTGTCTGCCCAGTTTCTTTTGAATCTGAATCTGAAAGAAAGAATTATAGAAATACAATTATCTTGGCTGTTTTACAAAAACCCAGCACGTAGGTAGACTCGTCTGAGAAAGACCCAAATTAGCGCCTCTACCGAGGGAAGGTGGTCCAAAGATGCTCACTGAACAAACATCGGATCCAACAGGCCAGGCATGTGACATGAACAGACACGTTACTATAAATGGAAAAGCAATAAACTACTTTGGAAGAAATCCAAGGCTTTGGAGGTTACTTACCTGAACCTCTTCCACACAAAATGCTGCATTACAGAAAGCTATTACCATTCAGAATGTGAGCTCTAAGAAAAAAGAGTTTCCAGCACGTGACCAACCAACCTCTAATGCATTTTGCCGACCAAAATTGGTGTAAGAGGAGTGAAAAGCCTGAATATAATCAAGCGTTCACAAGCCATTTTCCACAAAATGAGGCCCTGACTTCTCAACATGACTGACTCAGTCTTCAGCATAATGTAAAAGAGAATTACAGTTTGGCAATGCCAAAAAAAGGTCACTGTCTACCCTAAAAATAACAGTTTACTCAAATCCAGTGTCTCCTGGAAAAGAAAAATAAGTCTTGAACAGCCCGATCAATCAATTCAGAATACTATTAATATCTCATTAGTGAAAACCCCTGTAAATAGGATTTCTCTGTCTTGATACCTCTTTACACATCTTTAAGGCTGGAGCCCCTAAGGAAGGACTCCTACCACCTCTAGCATTACACCCATTACTCACCAGAAATTTTGCAAGCAAAATTGCTCTGCTAGAGAAAGCTAAAATTGATTTATTTTTGCATCAGACATTTAGAAAAAGCAACACAACCAATCAAACCAAAAACCCAAACTCAAATGCCAGAACTGATGGCAACAGTACTGGATTAACATCCTGGGGTGACCAAAGAAAGCAAGGTCGTAAAGTACACTGAAGGGACGAGTGGAGAGAATAAAGTAAGTAAGAAGGGGGGCAGGGAGGGTAGCTATGTATGGGGAAAAAAACAAAACCCAACAACAGACACCTATGGTTCATAAAGGAAGAGTTTTTAAATTTAAAAAAAGTAAGCAAGCAGAAAAGTAAGAAAGAATAAGAAAGAATGAAGGAAAAAGAAGTTATAAAAGATAGGAGTGAGAGGTAGAAAGAAACTGAAAATTGGAAATAAATATAAAATAGAAAAGATACAAAGAGACGCCAAAAAATTAAAAAAAAAAATCAGATTAGCAGTTGAGAATCTGCCAGCTAGAACACTGCAGCTAAAAAAGCTGTTACTAACACATATACAGTGCTTAACTTCATATATTAGATCTTTTATGTATAGATAAGAGATCTTCCTTATACAACTACAGTTCACAAATGTAATTAAAAACCAAATTCAGCCTTCTTCAGAAATCAGGTGAAACACAGCAATAATCACAGAATCACAGAACGTTAGGTA
>NW_010222897.1:0-3066 GCF_000695765.1 Mesitornis unicolor | reverse complement strand
CCATGTCTCTGTAATTGCCACCAGATCCTAACAATGTTGAAACTTCATACTAAACTACAGCTAATTAATCTAAACGGTGACATACGTAGGCCTCTCCTTCAGTTTTCTTGGCTGCAGTGCAGTACCTGAAATTATGTAGTATTCTGCCTTCTATTATTCATATTTGCACCTACTTTCTATAGTCAGCTGGTTACAAGTACTTTCTCAGGAGAAAGCACTGTGTGTGTATTCTGTAGCCATATGTTTTGCTCTATCTGAATAAATTCCCAGTCCCCTCTCATATCCCTGAATAATCAAATGTTGACATTGAATCAAGTAATTAGTTTTCTTCCGTATGGGAATTCCTGTTTACCATCACAGAATAATGTTTAAATTAAATGTAAAGACTCTATTTTTTACATTCATTATAACTTACACAATTACTGCCCAGTTATTGGTATTTCACGTCAAGAAATTTTACAACTAGTTCATGAACTTCTAGAATTATGTTAACTAAAGAAGAAAGGCTAACAACATTCCTTGCTAAAACTGAGAAAGCTTCTAGCATTGACTGCCCCAAACTGAACAGTATACACAATTTTAGCATGTATAAATTCTGCTCTGCTTTTAGGAAGAACTGGCAATTCTGAATGACTGTATTTCAGAAGATGTGAAAAGAGAAAACCACTTGAAGATGTTTGGTTTTGACTATATGAATTCGCCATGCATTTGAATTTAAAAACTTCTCAGCTGAAAGTTTCATCGTTCAATTTGTCTAGGGTAGACAACAGCAATTAGAAAGAAATTTATTCTGATTAGTTTTGTTGCTTGACTTGTGGGAAGCTAAATCATAGGAATACTCTCTGTTCAACTGTTGTCAACAGGAGATGGTGAGAATTGTAATGAGAAAACTAATAATTTAAAAATATTTGACATTTAAGGCCTCAGATTTCCTACCAAATTGAAAATTTACATCTATGAAGGTTTTGCTTCCATAATTGAACTATTTGTCCACTGTCATATTTTGACCTAACCTCTTTCTTTCCCAGCATTACTGTGTTTTTAATTTCACCAATCAGGACCTGTTTCCTGACTTAAGATGTAGCTGGACTTACTCAGTTTTGCTCAAAATGTAGACTTACTGCAGCGACAGTACTGTCTTTTTTTTCTGCCTCCATCTTTATTGGTGCAATGTGAGCAAATACAGGTAGTGTTGGGAGTTAGCCTGAGCCATGGAATCAGTAGTCTGCTACATTCAAAAACTTATTTACAAAGAGGAAGCACACATGTTTATATATGTATATGTTTGTCTGTGTATATATAAAAAAAATATCCATGATTTTTAAAATTAGTATAGTTGAAAACTTAGCAGGTTAATTCAAGAATCACTATTAGTCTAGATATGTTGCAGAAAAAGAAAGAATAATAATGTAAAATGTCAAAATTGCTTTACAAACACTTCTTAGAGTCTCCCCATTTTGCGATGTTATGTTCACCCTTTCACTGCTTCTCTGTGACACAAGGTCAAGGGCTTTTTTCTGGTGGGGGTGTAACCATGAGTTGGCAGCACGTAGAGTCCTGTGCCAGGAGGAATAGGATATTTATATCAATTGTTCCTTCTTCTTCCCTCTGGGATCCACCACTTGGGATCATTTTTATACATTTGCTAACAGACTTTTACACCTTTTCTATTTCTTCTTTGGTCTGCAGCTCCATGATATGTCTGGATTATAATGTATGATGCATTTTATGTGTACTGGATGCTGCTGCTTTGTTCACTCAGCTACCCTAGTTTTGCCCAGGTCTACATTTTGTTACTGATCATGGTTGAGCTTATAGTCACCAGTGCCAAGTCTGTGCTTCATCTCTTATCATCCCATACATATACTCCTCCTCTACACCACATCCTGTGTCTCCACTTCTCAAGGCCTCTGCTATTGGAGCAGGCTTATATCTCTTCATACTACATCATTACATTAGAGTTGTAAGTATCTCATTCTGCAAAGAGTAACAGCTTTTTACTGCTATCTATATAAAACTATGGTTGTACTATACAAAGATAAGCAAAAGTAAACCAAATTAAGCATACACAACTGGTCAGTTAGAAGAATTGCAAACACAGCTACAGTAAGTAAAATAAAGCTGCAGCAGGAGACACATTCAGAGAGGGCAAGGCTGACAAGCCTCAGGTCTGAAGCCTTGCAAATTCAGTACAAAGCTTATGGCCTGTTGTTAGCAATGGTGTTGCTTTAACACAGAGCTATTACAGCTTTCAAAACTCTTCAAAATGCGCTGACTCCTGCTTCTGTAGCGTGTGTGCTGCTTTTAATGCACTCAAAAAGTATGTCATTGACGCAGTGGCAATATTCCTGTGTGTCTGAAAAGAAGGCATTGTTGCTGAAGTATGGCCAGTACAGTCTAGCTGATGTGTGATCAGCAATATTCATTTAAGAGAGACAATGTTTCAGAGCTTGCCAAAATGGTGAATTGTAGATGCTAAATGTGTGAACACATGGCTGAGGAAGTGGTCAGATAGCTGTCTTTCAGAACAACAAACAGTGCCACAGCAGGATAAAAAAGAACAGATGAAAACATCAGATCCACTGCATGAGACAGAAAATGAGTCCCTGCCAAAGCTGTGGACTGAATACTTAGAACTTGCTGGCTGTGCATCTGGTGCAGCCTACGCTGCAGTGCTGACAGGTAGGAAGAGAGCACTGGCTTTGTGAACTGAGCAGAACGTGCCCATAAACTGTGGTGTTCTAGTAGTGTGTGGGTATCTCAGATCCTTGATAGCAGGGCTCCATGAGGAATAGTTTGACTATTACTTCCTCTAGCTACTGAAAAGATCATATTGACTTTGAGGATAGTAGGTCAGATAATTTACTTTGTGAGCCTACTTTCAGTTTTCTCATCTTTTCTACCTGGTCCCCAGACAACATAGGGATGGAGTTGTCCCATAGACTACCTTCCTGAGTTTCTTCCACAGAGTAATATGTATTTGGGGCTGTTCAGCCCCCAGAAGGCTCTGGGGGGACCTTATTGCCATCTTCCTGCTCTGGCATGGGGGTTGGACTAGATGATCTT
>NW_010222896.1:0-3086 GCF_000695765.1 Mesitornis unicolor | reverse complement strand
CCGGGAGAAGGAAGATCTGCCCACTGTAAGCTAAGATCAGGTTCTGGAAGATATAGGCTCAAGGACAGTTCAAGAAAGCTCTCCTGACTTTCATGAAAAGAGGCATTTTTAAAAATCTGAAACATGACTAGGATTAGATCAGTTTCCAACATCTACATTTCCATTCCAAGGCAAAATTGTTGTAAGATCAGTTCATTCGTTTCCTTTGTCTTTAGTCAGTCTCATCTGGTGTATGACCTTATAATAATATAATAAAATTTAGTAGTAGATTGAGTGAGTTAATGGAAGATATTTAAATGAAGGTTACTTCATATATTGACATCACATTCATTTCAGACACTGTCTCAGGTAGAAATATTTGGAAGTTGGGGGAGGATTATCTGGAAATATGACATATGTATTCATTGAACGTGTTTTTTCCCTAAGCAATTGTGCAGCCTGTGCTGAAGCTCGCTGCGTTGGGTAGTATAAAGCCCTGTTGACTTAGTATGCTAGCACTGTAGTCAGTTTTCTGCAATGAGGAAAAGTAGTTGCTCAAGATAGTCAAGGAAACAAAAATCACCGAAACTGTGAAATTTTGGATCTGTGAAATTATGACTGTTAAGACTGAGTGAATAAATTTAATGAGTTCTTATAGTTGTTATTGTCTTGATAACTTTCACTATTTGAATTCATTAACTGGAATTTCCATGTTGCATTTGAGATAAGTATGACTAAGTCCCTACAAACTAAGCAAGCATTCAGAGCAGACATTTTTGGATGTCTTGAAATTTTAAACTCCTGGGCTGAACAGTCTGGTAAAGTTATTTAAGAATGGCAGATTCTGTGGCGCTGGTTCCAGCACTGCTCAGACAGTGAGGACAGTACTGGAAATCCCTGCAATATCAAATGTTAGAGAAAATATTTATTCTGAAAATAACTAGAAGAATTAATTTACTAATGACTGATGTTGCAGGGCCTTTTGTCTTGCTTAAGAATTTTTGTTATTATTTTGATGTTCTTATGTATATGCCAGCAGGGAAGGGAGAAAGGGAGACTTAATGGCAAATTCACTTCTGATCAAGCAAAGGTAGGCAATCCTAGCACTGTAAATTAAGGAAGACTAAACTTGGTTTTCATGTTCCAGTGTGTTAGGCACATAGATATTTTAAGATTGAAAACAGAACTGAATTTGTGACATTTGGTGATTTCTTCAGTAGGCTTTGGTCTTTGGCCCTATTTGTAAAACTTACTTTATAAATACACATATGTATATAGGAGCTGGTGTATACGTGTATATGAAAGAAGCAAACAAAAAACCCAAATGTTCCTACTGTTTATTCAAGAGATGACAAAATATAATCAAGATCCATATCTCATTAAAGGGATGTCTTATGATGTGCTTCTATGTGTTCCTGGCAATAGCCAATTGATCATTCTTATTAAAAGCCTTTTCTGGCCAAAGTCCTGTAGAGCTTTTCCCCCTCACTTAGAGTTTCTATTACTTCACTGACCAAGGATTTATCAGTAGGACTGGGGGCAGTAAGCCCACTTTCTAATTACTTTTTTAATATAATGTAAGAGATGCAAACGAATGCAGCTATTGCTCAAATGTTATCTGTCCTCTTAAAAGATACTGAGGCTTTTCTGAACATGTTTGGTTTGCACGTTCACATGGAACAATCCGAGAAAAGTGTGAATATATCTCTACATTGGCTTTGATGTACATGCCAGCACAAAGCACATGCAGTGCCTTTTGAGATCAAATTTAGGCCCATGTTACATCTGGTTAAAAAACTCCAGACTGTGGCTAAAATTTCAGAGAAACAGCTCTCTTTCCTTGTGGCCTATGATAGGGAACTGAGTTTTGTATCCGTAAGTAGAATCACTAATGATATAAAGCAGATAGCCAGGTTGTGTATGAAATCCTTTCATGGGAGGAATAAAAGGTGCCACACAGAGTGTCGATACAAGTGTAAGCAGTACCTTCTGTAGACAGATTGTTTTGCCTTTGTGAATAGAGTATGCTTTGTCTGTGCTTATTCAGTGAATGAGCTGCTTAGAGAAAAGCAAAAAGAGAAGACAACAACTTTTCATGCTGATATAAAATGCAAATTATTGTTCCAAAAAGGTCATTCTTATTTCTCTACAAATGCTCTCAACTTTCAGTAACACTTAAATTTTGAAAAGTAACAAGCAGCATAACATTCTCAAGATAGCTGATGGGTACTACAGTTGATTCCAGACTTCGTGTAGGTTACGGTTACATAGGCTGACGTTACTTACAATCTCAATGGTTTTCCCCATTTTTTAGAATGAATACCTGAGACCATATGTCTGTGTTTTTTAATAGAAATGTAGAGCACCGTTTAAAGTATGTGGTTCGTATTACATTTGGGTAATTTTTACAAAGATCAAAGGTGGAGAGTAATGGAGCTCTGCCACTCACAGGATTAATTAAATTTATCCATGTGAAACACAAACATCCTCACAAGCTACTTAAAGCTAATGGACTGCTATTTTTTTCTATTTATTTTGTTTTCAGCAGAGTCATAGGTGATGAATGCACCTAACATTTTAGGGTGCTTTATTAGAAGCACCATTTCGAAGGTGTTTTGTTAGAATACGCTAAGAAAAATCTTACTCAAAGATCCTTTGCCACTTGAGGAGACCTCCTCCAAAAAGCCTCTTTTTGAGTGGAAGATCTGAGGAACTTGTTTAATATCATTAATGCAAGAATTAGCTGCGAGTTTTCTGGTTCTTTGAGTGTATCTGAATACCAGTCAGATCATCTGAGTTGATGATATGGGGAAATTGCTTACTGGAAAGTGTTTTCTCAGATAATTTTTTTCTTTTAAATTTACTGCCAGATTACAGTGAGGCTGGGGTCTCCCTAGGGATGGGGGGTCTGTGGGGTCTCCCGAGCAGGGCAATCAAGGGGAAACAGGGTTGCTGCTAGGGAACAGGGCTTTGATGCCCCAACCCTGGGGCATCTGACACCTCCATGGGACAGACCAAGGTCAGGCTGGGATGTTGTCCCATAGGTGGGGTCAAGATCAGGCTTGGTGAGGGGAAGTGGAGTCAGATACACCCACAGGATGGCTGGG
>NW_010222895.1:0-3080 GCF_000695765.1 Mesitornis unicolor | reverse complement strand
CGTTCTGGGATTCTGTGATTCTGTGAAATGGTGAGGGCAGCCCCATCTCCAGAGCGCAGCCAGGAACCTGCAGCCACCTCCCACATGGTGGCTTGCAGCGAGCAGGCTGGTGCGGCAGCCTCATGAGATTCCCACTATCTCCTGGGTGCAGGAGGCGTGAATAACACGCCGAAGTATTTTCTGTACCATGCAGCAAGCTCACAGGGTCGCAGAATCCAAGCAAACCTCTGCTTGCAGAGTCCTTAGCTAGACTTAGTAACTTAACCAATTCTTCCTCTGCTCCAGTAAAGGTGCTGCCACCCTCACTACCCAGCAATAACACACGCTCACGTCTCAGCACATGGTTTAGTCTCTGGCTAAAGCAGTCCCATCCCATAAACAGGGCTGACAGTTTAGGTATCTTTCCCAGTATTTTTTTTGATGGAAGAGCTTCTTACGTTTTTTCTTTTCTTTCCCCAGGGTCATAATCTTCTATGGAAGACATCTGGAAGGGCGAAAGGGCAGGCAGTGGGGGTACATCACCCAATGGTCTTTAAGACCACTGCATCTGGCAGCTGCATGACACCCTGCAGCCAAAGCCAGCTCAAGGCTTCTCAGCAGACCAGGCAAAACCCACCTCTGTGGCTGTGGGAGAGCTGCATGGAAAGACAAGGGGCAAGAGCAGGGGTCAGACTCGGCCTGCGGATTGAGGGAGCTGTGGCAGGGAAGGACTGTGACAGCGCAGGGAGATCTGCAGGCTCAAGGAGAGGCGTCCTCCTTTCAGCAAACACCACTCCTGTTCAGTTCCTGCTCCCCCCATCCCCACCCTGGCTGCTGGGGACGATGAACCAGAAGACCACAAGGATCACAGAACTCATCCTGCAACCGTGATCTCAGAATATTAGTAACCAAATCAATCTAAGCCGAAAGAAACGATACCAGTCTGCTGCTTATAATTAAAGATTAACGGACTGTGCAGCGAATTTCTGCTTAGCAAAGAGTAGAGCAATTATAATCTATCATACTTTTTTTGCACTGTGCTTCTCATGTTCTGAAGGCCTAACACTGTACTTTAAATGTATAAATTCCCGCCTGGGAACATGGTTTCTAGTATAACTGCTTTGCTGTTTAACTTTTATATGCCTCCATGTTAAATTGTTCTTCACTCCAACAGCCAGCCAGTGTGGAAGCGTGGGAAAGCAACGCCTCCTCCCCACCAGCGGAGGGACTCTGTTAGGCCAAGTTCAGACAGGTGTACGTCAGGACTAGGACAGTGCAGGGATGACAAAGGTCTGACAAGGGTGGTTGAAGCCCTGTCGTGACAAGGGACAGTGTCACTTGCTGCATTGGGTGTGTGCCACGGTCAGCAGCTTTCCTGAGTGGTGCACGGTGTTGCCACTGCTGAGGCTGCGGATGGCAAGGCCAGGCAAAGAGGAGCAACAGACCTAAAGGATGATTCTGCTCAACAGCCAGGTACTCCTCATGCAACACAGGGAGATGTCAAACCCTGACTCACCACAGTCCTGAGTCTTCCCTGTCTGCAGAACAATTTCACTTAGACAGCAGACATCTTCCCACTTCTGCAAAATAGTCCCCACCAGCCACAATACTAGACAGAAATGTCATTGTCCCTATAACCAGCAAGCTATCTTCCAAATGGCCAAGCACCAGAAATGTGTCTCCAATCCCACATTCCCTGTCATCCTTCTCAATCCTAGCACTTTCCTCCACTTCTATTTCACAGGTACTAGTCCTTTCACGCTCCCGTGATCAAAGAAGACTCAATTTCCGATACTAAAACCCAAAGATAAACTGGAGAAGATTCCCAGACAGGAGTTCAGGTCTTGACAGATCTCCCTCTCAGAGGCTGCTGTGACCTGCTCCATTCGCTGGAAGAGGAGGTGGCTGACACCAGCCCCACAGCTCACGCTCCAGGTCCCTCACCCTGGCCCACAGCTGCACAGGCCCCTTCATCTCCCGCCACCCCTGGCTGTGATGAGCTCTGAGGCACAGAGTCCTTGCAGAACAACGTGTGGGTCAGAGCATCCTCTGCCTCCATAAAAGCAACGCAGGAGGCCAGTACCAGGCATGCAAGTTTAACTGCTGTAACTTCAGCGTTTCCTTCACATAGGGCACCACTCCCACACTAACACTGAGGATCTCTGTTGTACACTGTGCATCCCACCAACAGCGTGACTTCCTTGCACCAGGTGTCTGATGCAACATGCTTTTTAGTGTCCTCATTTAAAACTAGGCTTTCAGCTCTTTCTTTCTGGAATCTGCAAGGAAGAATGAGACACTTGCAGAGCTACTGGGCCTTCAGTATGAAGAATCACAGCTCCTGTAAATCAGGATTCTGCCTAAGAGCCTCACTGACTGCCTGCATCCCACCGGCACCTGCCCCTGAATCAATTAAGCTTTACAAAATCCCAGTAGCTGACTTTGAACTACAACCGCGAAAGCTCTGTCCTCAGCCTCCTGATCCCTCACACTGTGACTAAAGCAGGTCTAACAATTTCTGCAGCATAAGAAGCAGGAGATTTCCTCTCTGCAACCATCTTTTCATTTCTCCAGTGCAGGAAATCACAGCCAATGCTGCTCCATTAGTGCCTTTATCTCCCAACACCTGCAGCTTTCTATCGCAACAATTACCAAGAGTCAGCACAGCAGCATCAAATACACCCAGGCAAGCTGCAAGCACCTGCCTGGGATGAGCAGTTTAAATGCCTCAGTAATAGATGATAAAAGCCCTCCCAATGCCCATTGAGAGTGGAATAAAACATTGAAAAATTTAAAAATATTTAAATTTATTACATTTAAAATTTAAAATTTAAATTAAATTTTTAACTTTAAATTTTTAAATTTAAATTTAAAAATGTGTGTGCCATGCAGAGGGCATGGGCCACCAAGCCAGCCCCACCTCGACGCTTGTGCTGATGGCCCCATACCAGCTCATTAGGGGTGCACCGCTGGACTCACATTGCTCACTCCAGCCCTGCATGCACCATCCTGGCCCTTCCACATGTCCTCACTCTGCTGCTGCTTCTGTCTGGGTCTAAGCACAGCTTCCAGGTCTGTGTCCCCCATCAGGCAGCCTCCGG
>NW_010222894.1:0-3067 GCF_000695765.1 Mesitornis unicolor | reverse complement strand
TGAGACAAGCCCTCTTTCTGGAGGAGAACATCCACTGAGTGGTTAGATGATAACCAGTGTGCATTAGCTTTCCCTTTGTTCCTAAGTTTATTCTTCTATCTAGGTGTCTGGAATCACCAGATGGTCCTTTCAGTAATGATGTCCCAGCTGTTTTGTTAAAACTGCTACTGTGATGATAACTCTTCCACTGACTTTTTTCCTCTCCTGCCCTGAGGAACATATATGAGGAGCATAGTAACATATTACTGGGATTTCAAAGACACTCTGAGCACAGCCCATCACTGCTGGTCTGCCTCCCTCAGGTCAGAGACAGGATAGATAGGACTTTAGATCAGGTAGCTGACACCTAAGCTGCTGCTGTTGAGTCCTAGACAGATGTCACATTTCAGTCCCAGTATGTTAAAGGCCCCTGATGTGAGCAGCTGCCCTTTTCAGTAGATATCACTGCTGTGTTCTTCCCTTGACACCTACAGTGTGCAGACCGCACTGGTCAGCAGTCAAAGGCAGCACAATGCCTGCCCCAAACCTCTTGCTGCTTCTAAAGGGGGCAGCAAGCAGGAAATGTACATAGCTTTGAAGTGGTTAGGTGGTAATGTCAGTGTAGTTGAGAGATATTTGAAAATTAATTTTATAAAATCGAATTATTTGGCTTCTCCCATCTTCTGTGCAGTTCTTGAGGCAGATTCCTCAAAAGACAGGAAGAAGTTTATTAATTTTCTATACTTGCAGCTAGATTAGGGGTTTGTATTGCTTTCATTATATTGCTGCTATTGAATCAGTTTGGCTTAAGAAATTCAGACAGCCTGAAAGGTGAAAGATAAAACTGAAAAATAGTTTGAGAAATTAGCCTTTCCAGATAGGTAAGACACCTTGAAAGGATGGACTGTAACCACTCTCTTGGGACCTCATCTGTCAAACAGTTTCTGTTTTAAAGCAGTCTTGAAAAGGCGATCTTGCTGTAACGGAGCTGGCTTTATTAGTCGATCAAAAACTAAATAGCTGTATATACAAACTAATCTATGTCAAGGGATTCAGATGAAAAGTGGAATTCTCAGGATGAAAATTGACTTCTTGAGCAATGTCACATAGACTACAGGAATAGCACGGAAATATTTCCTGAATAAAGATAGGATTTCTGCTCTGAAGCTTGGGATATGTTTTTGAAAAGTCTCAAGCTAACAGGTGTTTCTCTGTGATTTCTAATCATGCTCTCTCCTTGTTTTTTGTGTTTGTGTTTCATTTGTTTTAAACAGGGTTCTTGGGGTTCTGGAAAAGACCAGTATAGCAAGGAACTGCTTGTGTCCTCCATTTTTGCAGCAGCTAGTCGCAAGCGGAAAAAAACAAAAGAGAAACCGCAACCGAGCAGCTCAGAGGATGAGTTGGATAATGTGTTTTTCAAGAAGGAGCTTGCAGAACAGTCCCGTGGTGACACAGCAAAGGAGGACATAGCTAAAGGGGAATATGAGAGAGACATAGGGAGAAAACAGAGGATGTTTGTCCTGAAGGAAAAAGAGAACAGCAGTAAAAAAGATGTGAATGTTGTAAAGGATGAAAAGAAGACAATAAAGAAAGAAAGTGTCCTGTCAGAGGAACCTTCACTGCCTTACCATGACAAATGTACAAAATTACCGAATCTCAGCTGTCTGCAAACCACACAGAAGAATAACCCAAAAATGCCTATTTCACAGTCTTCTTCCCAGGTGGAGGAGACAGTGTCTGACTCCGGCACAATGCTTAGCACTTCCTCCCAGGCTTCCCAGCACAGATACTCATGCAAAAAATTAGCCAGCCCTGAAATTAAACACAATGAGTTTTCAGCAGCTGATGTCAGTTCCATCACCTCAGATTACTCAACTACTTCATCTACTATGTATTTAACTGGTTTAGATGCCAGTATGCTGAGCCCTGAGGTGCAGTCGGTGACAGAAAGCAAGGGGGAAGATGCTGACGACGAAAGAAGTGAATTGATCAGCGAAGGGCGTCCTATGGAGACAGACAGTGAAAGCGACTTCCCCGTCTTTGCCACCAGCGCTGCTGGGGAAAGGCTGTCGAAGGGGAAGGTTTCAGAGGTGGTAAAGACCAGTCGGAGGAACTCTGAGGAAAGCGAAGTAAGTTGTACTGAGGGAAGTTCGACGCCAAAGTTAGAGAGTCGCAGACTTTTTAGCTCACACAAACTTATTGAATGCGATACGCTGTCTCGGAGAAAGTCTGCACGGCACAAAACGGACAGCGAGGGTTCAGGGGATGCAAAGAGTGAGAAGGACTTGCCTACTGTGACCAAAATGTTTGACATCATGAAAAAAGGAAGATCCACAAGCAGTTTAGCTACATCGGCCAAAAGTGAGGCTGACAAACAAGAACCTACCTGGAGACTTAAAATTACAGATAGGCTAAAGCTGCGGCTCAAATCATCTGCAGATGACATGTTTGGGGTTGGGAATCAGAAAGCTAACTCTGCAGAGACTGCCAAGAGAAAAAATATCAGGCGAAGGCACACGCTTGGAGGCCAGAGGGATTTCGGTGAAATCAGTGTTCTGAACGACTGGAAAGCTCAAGAGCCAAGTCAGAGCAGAGAGAGAGAATCGGACCTTTCGGCTGTAAATCGGCTGAAGCCCAGGTGCCCAGCACAGGACCTCTCCATCTCAGACTGGCTCGCGCGGGAGCGGTTACGCACGAGCACAACCGACCTTAACGCGGGGGAGGCAGGAAAGCCCAGGCTGGAGAGCGCTCGCTCAGCGGATGCTTCCAAGGGGGATCTGCCTTTATCTGCAGAGATGCAGGCAGATGAAGGCAGTTCTTCCAGCAGCTTGACTTTAATTAATAGGACACCACCTTCGGGACCATTTCAGCCACCAGACCAGGTAAATGGTAAGAATTACCAGAATATGAACAAAAACAACTTTAGCCCAGCGGTTGATGCCCATCCTCATAAACTGTCTGGGACCCAAGTGGTTAGATCTCGATTCTACCAGTATCTCTGAAATGGGGAGAGATGTCCACTACAGCAATTCATTAACTTACTGTTACACTTCCCAGTAACTGTGTGTATGTGTGTGTGTACATATAT
>NW_010222893.1:0-3077 GCF_000695765.1 Mesitornis unicolor | reverse complement strand
CGAGGGCGGCAGCCTCCGTCCCGGACAGCGGCCCGCAGACCAGGCGGCCTTCGGAGCTTCCGAACCGGGAGGCCGGCCGCGGCCGCGTTGCTGTCCCCTAAGCTGCACCCTGGCTTACATACGATTTTTTATTTTTTTTTCCAAGCCCAATTCTTCTTGGTCAGGTTTTCTCTGTAAGCAAGTACGAATGCATCGGTTTTGTGCATGGCCAGATTAAGATGAGTGGATTAAAGTGTTCCGGTGACAACAGTATAGTGTAATCAAGCAAATAAATTACTTGCTCAGACTGAAAAATGCCGGCATTACTTCTGGTGTATAATAGAAGAGTTTGGAAGGTCTTAGAGTAGACTGACGTAATTAAAAATGTACTTCCATTGCCCTTGCTTCAGATGCTTAATACTGAAACTTAAGAAAATTTCACTTGTAAAGCATATGAAAACTTCGTAAGATTAGTATTGCGAGTGAGGGTAAAGGGAGCAAGGTAGCAGTCTCCTCTTTCAGTAAAGCACTTGTGGAGCGCAAAGGAAGCCGTGGCCCTTCATTCAGAGCATTCAGGCCCTGTGGAGGAACATGTAGGCCTCACTGCACAGGCTGCAGGAAGCTTTTGAATGGCAGTTGAGTATTAAAATGCATCTGATTTAGATTGCTTAGTGTTATTCTTCATGGGAGAGCTGAACTTAAGGAAAAAGTATGTTCTTTTCAAAATACAGAGATGTGGAAAAGGGCCAAGGTTCAAACATGCACTAGCTTATTAGAAACATTATGTGCCTGCCGGGTGTAGTAAATTTACAGGTATAACCTGGAGGCAAGAAGTAGGAAGAACAGTGTTTTGACAAAACTGTACAGAAACTAGCTCTTATGCTTCTTACACATGTAACAACACACAAAGTGTGGGTGGTAAAGGTCCTGTAAGAATATGTACTGCTGATGCACAAGTAGTACTACGGATAGATTCAGTAAAAAAAAAAAATCCAGTAGTAGAATGACCTGTGTTTTAAGTGCTTAATTTTTATACTGTTAAATTTTTATAGGAGAAGAGTGGTGAAATTACTGATGTAATTTGGTTCTAATTAATAAGTGTAAAGTCAAGTAAGCACACCAGTGAATAACTTCTCTCTTGTTTTTGTTTTGGACTTGTTGTAAGTGATGCATGTACACAGAGCACTGTAACAGAAGCACTGTTTCTTTCCCCTGTTTGTTGAGGCGGAGAGACAGTATGTTTAAGTGGAAAAAGCAAAAATCAAATCTGTTGCTTGCTTAATATGTCTTGGGAGCTACCTTTAATAACAAGACTAGGTTGACTGCATTGCTTTCCTTCATTACAGGGCCTGCGGTTTGAGGTGGTTCCATCCTGGTTTAAGGAGACGCTTGAAAAGTCATCTTTTGCAGCCCCTTATGAATACGCTGTGGAAACAGCAAAACAGAAAGCTCTTGAAGTAGCGAACAGAATGCACGTAGTAAGTTACTAGCTATTTTGACAGTGAGATTTATGTCTTTAAGTAGTGCATATTACTGTGATGTAGTTTGCATGTACTACTTAGGTGGCCTCTGCATTCATTTTCCCCACTAAAGGGAAATTGATGTTTTATGTCACTTGTGAAAGACAGCTTCCTGAAATTAACTCACCTGATCAAAAGAAGGTCTCATGCCCGCGGTTTGGGCTTTCCACTTTTTCACTGCATCTCTTGTCAGCAGTGCAGCTGCTCTTGCTTGGGATATATACTTGGTAGTTCCTTCCAGCAGTCAGGTGTGTGGCTGGATCTTATCCTGACACAGCATCATACCAGATAATTATTGACTGTAGAGGCAGACTCTTTGGAAAAACATGCTGCTGTGAATTCAGTGCTTTGCTGTAGCTTTCATTGAACAGTATTTCGATTGAACAGTTGTGACAAGAGCATTAACTCATAATTTCTGAGTATAGAAGTACTTGAGGAAAGCAGAAAAAGACAACACATTCTGTTTTAAAGCATTGTGGACAAAGAAACAGTTAATTTCATTTTAGGGAGGGAGAAGCTCATGTGACTTCAAGTTCTGTAGTCAAGGTATCCGTTTTGTGTCTTAAATATTATCAAAACCAGTAATACAGCTTGTACCGTCAGTGGCATATTTGACTTCTGCTCTTGGCTGGGGTCACTGTGTTTGAGCATATAAGGCTTTACTAGAGCCTATTTAGAAATCTTGCTGATTGGATCCCACAAAATGTACCATAATAATTTCTTAATAATACAGCTTGGAAAGAGAGAAGTATGAACGTATACTGATGGCAGAAAAGGAATGTTGAACACTTTAAACCAACGGTGTTGCCAGATGCCACCATTCTTCAAAGCAAATATTGCATTATCGCCAGTGTAAATCAGTGTCCAGGTTTCTTTCAACTTCTTTTCAGAGAATCGTGCGAAAGTAGGACAGTGGAATTTAAACCCTGCCTCGCTAACTGACTTACATTGAGCTTTCATTGCAAAACACTCTGCTGGTGATAATGTTAGTTCAGTGGATTTCAAAATGCATCTTCATACAGAAATTCTTTTTAATGATAGCTTTAATTACTTACACTATTTAAAGCACATCAACACCTTTTCTATAGTCCAGTCACCTCCCTACAAAGCTTTTAATATAATGAACAAACAAGTTTCCTGTCTCGCTGTGTTGAATAATAACTATGTACCTTGTGACACACAAGTAAATCAAAACTCAGCTATAAGGACAGATTAAAGCCAGGAAAAGAGTACAAGAAATCTTTATATACCCTTACCTCTGTTTCTTAAAATGAGATGTATGTGTTCCCTTTTGAGAGAGAGAAGTGGAGTGTAGCTAAAGGTTTGGGTATTTTTTTCATCAAAACTTGGATTGGAAAAGTGATCGTAGGGGGCTTCACATTGTACTCCCTGGCTTCCATATGTAGGGCCCTTCCTTTAAGGGAATTCTGTCTGCCACCTTGAAGATCAGGTTGACCTTTCAGAATGCAGTTAGCTCTTCACTGAATGTGTTTATTATCAGTAATGTACTTGGGGAAAGTCGTTGACCTGAGAATGTTCTGCTCAAGCCTTCTGTTTTCCTCACTTTTATAAATATTT
>NW_010222892.1:0-3031 GCF_000695765.1 Mesitornis unicolor | reverse complement strand
AAAAAAAAAAGAGAGAAAGAAGAGCACCGTTTCCCTCTGTCCCAAGATTCCTCAGCCTGTAGCATGTGATGCTGAAATAAAGCACAGAGGAGCGGAAGGCCTAAGATACTGGACAAAGTTAAATGGACAAAAAGGGAAAGATGTTTACACTCACAGTAGAATCAATTGAAGAATTGTTCTTTTATGAGAATTTTAAAGAATTAAGGGTATGGCAGCCAAAATTATGTCACCCTTGTTTGGAGTATGTTTGCCTTCTTGTCCTGAGGAGGTTACTCGGCAGATTCTTATTCTTGATCCTTTGTGTGCGAATCTTAGTATAAAAATATGCAGAGCGATCCCAGCATCCTAAGCTGTATTAGATCTGAATAAATATGCTTTCAAGACCTCCCTGAAAGAAGAAGAATGTCCTATGCCATAACTGGGCCTGTTTGTACTTGGAGGATTTGTCAACTGGAGACTTCATTCTCCTCAAGTCAAAACCCGTTATGTCACATGGAGCTACACTGGCAGATGTAGTCTGAGAGGGGAGGCAGGCCCTGCAGCTTCGTGGAGACAAAATAACAGAATCCCTTGATAACCAGAGTAAAGGAAGGAGCAAATGCAAAAAGAAAGGGGAAGAGATGTTGAGAGAAGGCAGGGGTGGAGCAAAAGAGGCAGGAGGTGAAGGCATGCACCAACAACTGAGTAAAATATTACAGAAGTAAGTTTGAGCTCTGATGGGTAAAACCCAAATGACGCCCAGGTATGGCAGATAAACTGAGAGGATTGCAAAGTGTGGGAAAGCTGCCTAAATCCTGAATACCAAAAATTGAGCCAAAATAATATCTCTGACAAATTCAGGGAAGCAAAATTATGTTACCTGCTTTTTCTGGAGACTTTAATTTCTTCAGAGCAGGCTGATGTCTACGTGCATTGCACAGCTGCTGAGATATGTCACGACAGCATGTGTCTGTGATGTTATGACAGTCTGCTGATATTGCCTTTGTGGGTAATTTAAATAACATTAAACGTTATTTTGAGATAACTGAAAAAGCTGCCAGATGTTGATGGGAGCAGGAAGGACCACTCCCTGTGACCTCTCCTTCCCTGAATTTTTAAGGTCAGAGCAAGAGAGAAATCATCAGTCTATGTATTGGTCTAAACCACAGCACAAACTAAGGTTGACATTGAGCCTTTTTTCCCCCCACACAGAATCTCAGTTACTGTCTAAGATTGTAGCATGACCTGCTTTTCTTGTGTTTGTCACCAAGTAATCAGACATGCTGACAGGGTTTTTGGCTGTCTTAAGATCCCTAGATGAGACAACTGCCTTCAGCAGAGCCAGAATCTCACTGCCTAATCCTGGCTGAAGGATCCTGAGTGCAGGAGTGAAACTCGGGCCTGTGGTGTGTGCAATTTGGAGAGCAGGGCTTTCTGGTTCCTGGTGCCCAGCTGATGGAAGGCAATGCATATATCCTTCACCCACATCCCTCGGCTTTCTGATGCTACTGAGATCATTCATTTCCCTCCTGGAACTTTCACTCAGCAAAATTTGCATTTCCTAATCAGTTAACTTGCCTGCAGCAGTGGGTGTTCTTATTTGTCAGTAAGCTGTACTGTATCTTTGATACAAGCTTTTGCAACCCCTTTGTTGTGCAAATACGGGCACATAACTCAAGTAAACCAATTAGCTTCAGTAGGATTATAATAAAAGAGTTAAGTGCTACGTCATATGACTAAATACTGCTCTCCACGAGACAGGTTCTGCAGCCAGAACGACTTAATTTTTGAAGGAAAAGGGGTAGCAGCACACGTCAGTGGTTAAACCGAGGAAATAATCACTTTCCTGTTCAGTTTATCTGCAAATGTGAGAGTTTCAGTAACAGTATTAATAATTTGTATTTACATCTCAAGGTATCATTTCTTTCCACACAGAGCAAGGAGGGGAGTTGTGTCACATTTTGCAGATACACGAACAGCCACACAAGAAGTGGGAAGCCCCAGTTAAGTCAGCAGCAGGTATTTAGGGTAACCAAGCATCCTATGGAAAGGGTCTTCTGGCTTCCAGCTTCTCGCCAAGGTTCTCTTAGGCAGAAGGCAGCGATGTCAGCAGGGACTCTGGCCAGCTTGTAGAGTGAATTTCAAAGTCTTTTAAGCACCTACTAAAAGGAGTCTTGAAGTGATAAGATAAAGCACATGCTGGTATTGCAAACAGCATTTTTGACAACCAAAGCGAAAATAGAAGCATTTCTAGAACTCTTCAGATTTTTTTTTCCCAGCTGTCATTCACTGTGTGAATCTCTGTTGTTTTATAGGAGTGGATTCAGCAATTTCCAAGGCATTTTTAACCCTTGCGTAGTTTCACTGGTAAGTGGAAAGCCCCAGTTAAATCAGCAGCAGGCGTTTGATGAAGGTTTCTTCATTTAAGGAGTGGTGCAATGTTGCTAAAACATTTTATGATTTAGATGGGAATACTGCCAAAATCGTTGGTGTTTCCCGCATTTTGAGTTCTCTAGATGGCAATTTACTGAGTTTTTTTGTTTGTTTAGAAGTGTGGGAAAATGGTAATTGTGATAACTGCCTTCAGCAAGAAATTAAGGAAATTGCCAATTACTGTGCAGAATTATATATCTGCAGTAAATTCAAAAGGGGTGAGATTTCTCAAATTTCTGGTATCTCAGAGTGACTCTGATGATGTGAGCAGAAAACTCAGATGGATTTTTATTGCATTGACTTCCACTCACATGACATGGGTGAAAGAAAAGTACTGTGTTCATTCTTGACGGGGAGACCTTTTCCTGCCTTTAAAGCACTCAAACTGCTGAGCAAAACAATGAATCCTTTCCACGGTATAAAACATTAAACATCACCAATTTCCTTTTTCTTATGTCTCACCATTCACAGTAAATATCCTAGGGAGATGTTGGAAATGATGTTCTTCTAATTAAGTTGCGTGCGCTCCAACTCTATTCAGCAAAAGGCGGCTCCATGCCCAGGAACAAAAAACATCTAATGAATCAATCTTTGTGCACAGAAGAAAGCTTTTTTTTTT
>NW_010222891.1:0-3036 GCF_000695765.1 Mesitornis unicolor | reverse complement strand
CCCTATATTTTCTGCAGATGGGGTGTGGCTCTCCCATTCCTGGCAAAGTGGCTGGTACAGCCTTTGGTTGGGAAAATACGGGTGCTGTTGCATGACAAGGTAGGCTTCCCCTTGGGGGGAAGTCACCTTCTTCCTCTCCAGCACAGCATCAGGGTGTGACAATTCCCTAAAGCACAACAGAACCATACAGGAATCTGGCAGCTTTATCCAGTTTGTACTTATATGGATCTAGCTCATAAAAACATCTGAATCAGGTTTCACACTACCTACCTAGCTGCATAAATGCAACCTGATCCTCTTCCAAGGATCTGAGCCTTATATTTTCAGACTATGTCTCCTTTTCCTTTTTTTCATCAGAGGTCTTGTGACCCTCACTCCTTGCATAATTATTTGGACTTGCATGAATGCTGCTGTGTTCATATTCCTCAGCCTGCAGTCAGAAGTGGCACTGTCGCTCTTTGTTCACATTTAAATGCGAGCACCCAAAGTTTCTTTGGTTGTGATGCATTAGGCAACTCATTCTTCACTCAGGATGGGAGGCACAGTGCACTCAGCGCCACGAATGACAGAGTATGGATAGGCAGCAATCCTGCAGCTGTGCCTGTGGTGGGTGAGACAACCCCTATGCCTGCTTGACTCCTTTTTACCTTTCCACCGCTCTGCCTTCCCGGATCCCCTCACTTTGCCAACCGAATTCTGCAGGGTCAGCTCTGCAGGAGGCCTGGGGTCACGGAGCAGGAGACAGATTGTGGCACGGTGCTGCAAGTATGGGGAGCGTGGGCTTACTTTTGTGGAGACTGCAGGGAGGGAGCAGTCTGGTCAGTATTCACACAGACACTGCATCCAGTCTGGCAGGCAGGAGAAGAAAGGCACTTTCCTTATTTGTAAGAAGCTGGAGCTTGCTATGCTAGGCCAAACCGATTAAATCTGGTATCTTGCTTCAGACAATGATGAACCCTGGCTGCTAGAGGAGATGCAAGAAATTCTGTAGTAAAACAAAAGTAAAATCACTCAATATGGATATTTCTCATCATCCTACTGATGTCTAGGTCCCTGGTTAACTGTGTCAACAACTAGTGACCAGGATGAGATGGAAGGATGAAGGTTTTATGTTGAACTGTTCCAGTTGATGTTATACATGATTCATCTCACTTGGCTGAAACAAAAATGAAGAAAGAATGGTACCCATCCCCCCATCTTGTTTCTTCTGAAGTATATGACAAACCCTGTATTATTCTCAAAGGTGCAGGATCAAACCTGTCATTACCTCACACAGAGCTCAATAAATATCGTGACTAAGAGTTATCAATGCATCAAAAATTATCACCTCTAAGTCTTGTTTGCAGGCTTTATGTGAACCGAACCAGGTTGTCAGCTGCCTTCTTCGACGACAACGCGACAACTACTCTGTATAATAATTTTCTGTATCCCACAGGTGAAAAATGCCAGTGAGCAGTATTTTACAAGCACAGACACGTAACTGATTATATGACAAAGAACTGCAAGAACAAGACATTTATTTTTCATTTTCAGGAATTTGAATGAGGAGATCTTATTACCCAGAATCAGGATGCGCCTTGCTTGGCGCAATAACAAATGGGTTCTTCAAATCCCTCATTCGCAAGCATTTCAGAGAGACACAGTTCAGCAGCACAAGAAAGATGTACTATTCCTAGAAATCTCCTGACTCAACTCTTGTCCTGTATCTGTCAGCGATTCAATAGCACGGCAGTTATAATTGAGCACAAACATACTTCTGTTAGCAAACAGGAAGAAGCTGGGCAAAAGCACCAAGACGGAAATGGGCTGTGTGGGTGCCAAGGTGGGTGGTCACACCTGGTCAGGGCTGTGAGATCAGTGGTATGGGTAAGGTGATCAGGTTTGCAGAGGGAAAATCTGGGATGCCTGTCACTGTATGGTGATGAGAGGAGGATGCACAAGGAGGATGATAAGCTTGATGGGCACTTAACAAGACAAAAATGAGAGATAACAATGCTTCACTTCTATTTCTTTAACTAGTAATTCACTTATCTTTTCCTTTAGAATGAATACTGTGTATAAGAATGCACTGGCTGGAGCACTCAGACTGTAGACTTTGCGTGTAAACTTCTGTAGACTCACAGACATTGTGTGACATGGCTGGAGAGAGGACTGATTGCCAGCAGGTAGCCAGCAGCCTGGGGAGAGGTTCTTGAGAGTTGTGTGCTTCCATGTGCATCTCCTCAGCTTCACCTGCTCTGCTGGAAATTTGGAAAAATCAGGACTGTGCTCTAGTTATGAAAGCGATAGTGACATCAGGACAAAAATACATGATCTGTTTAGTTCCTGAAGCAAGAGATTACTCACAGCATATTGCTAGGGCATCAGATAAAGATTTTAACAAGTGGGTGTAAAAGTTTCCTCACGGATTGGATCTGTCTTTAGGAACCCAAGGAACTACTCCTGCTTTCAAAAGCGTGGAAACTCTGACAAGTTCAGCTGCTCTCTTCTTCCTGCTCTTATTTTGTGAATGGAGTAGGGCTCAGTCCTTCAGGCTTTATGGGAGTCGTTCTATTAGGTTCCTTCCTATCAGTCAGCTGCCTGCACCAAGTGGTGTATGGACACATCTCTCCTGCCTCTTAATGGTTACTTGGGAAGAGAAAAATTATCCTAAAGAAAGATTATGGCTTCATTGATTAAACTCATTGGGATAGTGATGTGGCCAACAAAGCTGATGACTGCAAGTGATGTTTCATTTCAAGCATAGTTCCTAGGGCAAAAAAGGCTCCTCCTGCCAAATGTGGTTAGTTTTCCTAGTTGAAATGTTTGCTGATGACTCGCATGTGTGAATAGGTGCTATCAGTAAGCAATCTTCCTCAAATGATCTCAGTTACATTGGTCTTATTACCCACTTCTGTTAACAGCCTTTTGGAGGGAGGAGATGATGTAATGAATGCAGAAGTGCATCTTCATTAGTTAGTTCTGTTTCCCAGCACATGAATCCAAAATGGCCCTGCTGCCACCTTACAGAATCACAGATTCACAGAATGGTAGGGG
>NW_010222890.1:0-3063 GCF_000695765.1 Mesitornis unicolor | reverse complement strand
GCTCTGGCAGGGGTTGGACTGGGTGAACTTTTGAAGTCCTAATATTCTGTGTTCCTGTGATTCTGTGTGAAATTTGGTGAGATAGCTCAGCTATTTCCAATAGGAATGGGAAAAGATACCAAAAGCAAATATTTAGTGAATAAACAAGAGCTAGAGATAATCCTCAGCTTGCTTGAGTACATGAACCGTGCCCCTTCCCCTGGGCAATGTGTACAGTTGCTTCTCCATTAAAAAAGTCTTTCCTCTGCATGGATCTCATGAACAGTCTTGTGTTCCTTATGTTTTTGATGTTCTACTTGCTTTCAGTTTGTTGCCTGCAGTTCTGGTGAACCAGCTTCTTTTACTTGGCCAAGACCTGACCTGGCTTGGCTGCATGCAGGTGCCTGTGGACAGTTCTTAAAGGCTTTGCTTTGACTTTAGCTGGAAAATGGAGCAATTTCTCACTGAAGGTCTTGGCTTCAGGCCAGCCCCAAGAGCTTGATATTGCTCCCATTTCTGGGGTCAATAGAAATTAGTTAATCCTTATTTGGTCCTAGCTGTCTGTAAAGGTCTTCCTAGTCCAGGACTGTTTGGCTGCATAGGAGATGGTTAAAACTAACAGCCTGCAAACAGATGTGATTTCACTCTCACCTTTCATTTATGCTAAGGAGGAAATATGATACGTATATTAGACTACAGCACTGACCAAAATAACTCCCACACTTTACACCCAGGGATGAACGTGGTGGTCTGTTTAGATGTCGCTGTCTCCCTGAAGTCACTGTTTGGACCCAAATAACAGAAACGCAAATAAATTCCTGAAACCAAGAAGTAGTTACAGTTCATGAATAACAGAGTCAGATTCAAGAGTGGTGGAAGTTACCATAGCTTCATTAAAGTTTTTATTTATGTTTGTGTTATTTTAGCTGCCTGATTTCACAGCTCTAATTTAGAGCATGGCAGTGCAAGTGACTGAATCAGCTTCAATAATGTGGCAGTGGAATCTGCTGTGGGGGAAAAGTTAGCTCTCTAAAATCAGATGTGCTGCCAGTGGAACTAGAGCCTTATTAGAGTGATGCAATTTTATACCAGCTCCTGATACGACTGATAAGTTGTAGCTAAACTTTATTTTACACACCACCCCTTGCTTTTCATGATAAGTAGCATAATAATGAAAGTCCCTCTCATCTGAAAGTGGTTTTGAGAGTAGGCACTATGGGGGCACTAAAGGTAGGCCCATAGCAAGTCATATGCTCCATATAATGAATTCACAAGCCTAGTTATCTCCTGCCAGTGGAATTGTAAAAGGAAGTTAGCATTCTGAATGTCCTTTCTATAGTGCAAGTGCATATTGCATTTCTATTAATTTAATAATTAAAGCCAAACTTTTAAGCCTAACCTTTAATAATTTAAGCCTAACTTTTCTGAAAGTGCAAAGATGCTGTTTGCAATGGTTTTGGAAGATGCAAGGTCTTTTTATGGGCTCAGTCTCAACGTGTCTTTTTGTTGTTATAGAGCTGTTTCAAGTTTAGTTTGAGGTTAAATCTATACAATTCCTTCATATCAACTGAATAATGCTTCTAGTGTCTCTGAGCTATAGGAGTTTTTTTGGTTAATATTGTCAAATTGTATCTATTGCTTTATAGTTTAATAGAAACTTCCTGAAGGACTGAAGGGAGCTTCAGGTAACAGTAGTTTTTAAATTTTTATAATGTGCAAGTGGAAGATACCTTATCTGAGATGAAGGGTTGTCCTAGTTTTTGGTGTTTAGTCAGCCCTTAGTTAGGATTTCTAGGCATGTATGTGGCAAAGATCTAAATCTTTTGATTTGACATTTTGAATTTCTTTAAGTTTCTTTTGACTTCAGCAGGTACTAAATCTAATAAGGGCAGGCATGTCACTATAAAATTGAAGCAGGGACAGAGACAGGCATTTGTCATATCGATGAATTTCAATGAGCTAGATTTCATATTGCTTTTTGAAAAGCAGCCTGGTACAATAAATGACAGCAAATAAAAATCTGCTTAACAGTTGCTGACCTCTTTTTCTTCTTTTCAGTAGTATTCCTACAGAAGATGCAATATTAAATCCTAAATACAGAAAATAGACTGCTAGCATGTTATAAAGCTTGCAATGTGTATGAAGAGTTTTCTCCAAAGCACATTGAATAACAAGGTCTACCTAGTTATAAGCAATTTTGCCATTGTATAGTTCTGTTACAAATATGGAGGGATAGCAAAATGGAGATTCTCATGACAGATGTTAGGCGTGTCTCTTGATGTACATCTGCCAAGTCCTTGGAATGAAATTGAAATGTCCTCACAGACATTAACATATGTTGTTTGGTCACCGATTGTCTGTCCCTTCTCTTGCCAAACACGTAAATACTAAAGTTTATCTTCTGACCACAATGGGTAATCTCTATGTTTGTAGAAGTATTTATTGCCAAGGTCAAAATGAAGTGGCTTGCCAGCAAAGCTGAAGGAAGGGGATAGCTCTTCTTTGGAAAGAGAAAAGGATGGCCAGATTATTTAGCAGGGAGGGTTTAATGTTGGCTATCTTCATATCATGCCTTCATTCCATGACACACAAAAGGTCACGGAAAGAAAGACTTTCACTGCTAGGAAGTCTTTCCAGCCATTGAAGAGCTCTTCATATGGATTACAGAGGTTACAGCATGTATAGGAGGGTGCTGATTGTCTCATCTCATGTAGTGCCTGTGGACAATGAAATCAGCAAAGGTAATGCGTAATCCATGGAGAACACCCCATGAAGCTGCTACTGTCAGCTGAACCACCTCCTTTAAAATCTCTTTGGGACACATTGTTAGATGCATGTTAGCAGAAATACATTTATTAGTATAAAGACACAGAAAAACCTTTGAATGTATTGATCAAGATCAGTCATTCTGAACAGGGCGAAGTCCAAGTATTCTGTCTTGTTGTTCTGTGGGAAGTCTGTGATAGTGCTAGTTGTGACAAAGCCAAATTTTTAACCAGTCCAGTATCACAGAATCACAGAATCACAGACCATAGTACACTAGTCCTAGGAAAGCCCCATGCAGATGTGCTATATAAATCATCC
>NW_010222889.1:0-2802 GCF_000695765.1 Mesitornis unicolor | reverse complement strand
TTTTTTTTTTCCACTTCAACAACTCAGAATGTTTGAAATAATAAAGAAGCAGAGACCAAAGGTTCAACTGAAAATAGCTGGAAAAAAATGTTTTAATTCTCCTTTCAGTGTTAAACTTGATTTATACTTAAAGTGAGCAGCAGTTATCTCCACTGCTGCCATGGATTTTATTTTTAAAGCATACATTACTACCAAGTCAAGTTTAACAAGACTGTCTACTGCTTTACTGTGCATTACATCACAGCAAGGGAACAACATCTGTGAGCTGTAACAGGAGACACAGTAAAAAGCAGCTTAGAGAAGTGCACTGCTTTACCGTACCTTGCAGATGGACACATGGCTCCTGGGTACTCTCAACAAACAAAAGTCATGTCTGTTTGATTAATTAGGTTTAGCAATAAAGACAAATTCTGCTTCAAATTTTGCATTACATCACCATTAAACATGCTGATACTATAGGCAGTTCTTTATTTAAAATAACAGTTTTGTTCGCATTTCGCTGTTAGAGGTGAAGACATTTGCTAGTGATTATTTCTAGTGCAAAACCCATACCCAAGGCATCACAAAGAGCACACATATGATAGCAGCACTCTAGCATCAAATAAGCATAACTGATTCCACAGAGATGTTTACTTCTTTTGATAAAAAAGAATTTGAAAGGAATGAAGCCGGACTAACTGCACTGTTTACATAAACAGTTGTTTCTGAGCAGCCTCAGGGCCAAAATATCCTATTGAGAGCTTTACAAGGCAATAGTGGGCATAAGAGGAAGAAATTTAAAGGGCAAAAACGGAAAGAAGACAGACATCAAATGTTGGCTCAAATCAACTTTCAAACATTTAGCAATAGATTTTGTCTTCCTGCTGTTACTAGTAAGAGAGTAAGTGCTTTTACATTATTGAGGCATATGAGGTCACTGAAGATCAGTGTAGCTCTATCATGAACTTCTGACTTCTACTTGACTATGCCAGTTTGCACAATCTGAAGGTATTCAGGTAATTCACAAACCAGAAGAAAAATCTCTTACTTACAAAAAACCCATAAAAACCTTATGGGCAGGTATTGCTAAAAGGACCTAAACTAAACATAATTTATAGTGGCAGCTCACAGTGGCTGAAGTTTGGCAGAAATTCGTAACGCTCCTGTCTTGATTGGGTAGTAGAGTGGCATATTCTCAAACATCAAACAGGAGTTGTTTAATTACTGAGTGCACTGATGGTGGCAGGAGCTGTCAAACCACTGTTTCCCCACAAGCAGAAGTTAGGGGCACCAAGGGATTCTGTGCATGCAGAAACTCAAGTTACGTTTAATATTCAAACTGCTACTTCAGTAAACTTCACCATGAAAATGAGACGATAGACTCAGAAAAGTAAGATATTGTGCTGCTGAGCTATCGTAACTGGACAAACACAGACATGAAAAATTGCAAGTGCAGCTGAAACTGCTCCTACCCCAGTAATTCCACAAAAACATTTCATTTTGTCCTCAGTGCTGAAGTATCTGACTGTACAAC
This sequence comes from Mesitornis unicolor, assembly GCF_000695765.1. Taxonomy (NCBI): domain Eukaryota; kingdom Metazoa; phylum Chordata; class Aves; order Mesitornithiformes; family Mesitornithidae; genus Mesitornis; species Mesitornis unicolor. The sequence continues at coordinate 1,289 of NW_010222889.1, read as the reverse complement.
AAAGGTATCCCCAAACTACCTCTACAGTCACTTCCTCTCAGAGAGAGAGTTTGAGACTGGGGGGGAGAGGAGTAAAGCCTTTAAACCTCATCACAACTAGACACTCACTTGGAGGTTAGGAAACACCACTGAATTATTGTTCAAAGATGATTACTTGAACATCAAAGCAGAGGAAGCATTCAAATAAAGGCAAGAAAGCAGCAATTCCTAGCCCTGTGAGCAGGGGAAAGACTGGAGGCACATCTATTTGAAGGCTTAAAATAACATCTTACCATTGCACACCTGATTTTTTTGACCACTGCCTTTTTCACCTGCATTCAGAATTCCACCACTTCCCCTGCAAGTGTTGATGGCCTCACTGACAACATAAAAAAACACAAGGCTGTGCAGAAAGCTTTGTTTTGTTTAAGGTGTAAGTATAGAATAAGCTAGCAGAAGAAACAGAACTTTTTAACAAGGATTTCAAAGGGTAAAAGCTTTTCATTGCCATTTCAATTCACCAGACAAAGGAAGTGAGCAGTAGAGGCTGGGCACTGCTTGCTCACCTCCAGCAAAACCAAGAAAGGTGTGTCCTAGAAAATTACGCTATTCTAAAAGTTAAAAAGCTGATGTCATATTCACATTTTTAAAAAAACCAAACAAATAAACAAAACCAAAACAAAATCAGGACTAACATTTCAGTGAGAATAAACCTCTCTCTGATGTAATACCAGATGGGTTGTTTTTAAATCAACGTTTAAGCCTGTGAATTAAAACCGCAATGGTATGACACTGATCAAAGAGCACTTGTACACACTTCATACCACTTACCTCGAGCTCCACTGATCGCCTGAACTGAACTCTGAGCACTTCTCTGATGGATTCACTGACATTTTGTAGCACAGCTCCTCGGGCCAGCACTGGAAAGTAATGTCAGTCAGTAAATACATTTTAGCTTCATCTCCTGGGCTGTGGTGAGAAGCTGCATTTTCAATTGTGCAACGCATGAAAAAGCAGGCAATGAGATCAACTGCGTCAAACGGTTACATGATGGACAAGGGAACAGGTCAAGGTGTGACTGTATCCTAAAAAGTGACTGCACATACAGTTCAAGGAGCTCCATTTACTCCCTCTCTTTTGTTTTGTTGTGTTTTTTTTTTGTTTGATTGTCTTTTTTTCCCCATATCTAATGCCTTTAGCATTCTAGTAAATGAATCTTCTGAAGAGCCACTGAGGCATCCAAATTGCATCTGGAAGTCACAGCTCATTCAGTCTGACCTGTGCCCAACAAGCCTGCTGTCATAACACAC
>NW_010222888.1:0-3031 GCF_000695765.1 Mesitornis unicolor | reverse complement strand
TTCTGTGATTCTGTGATTCTGTGAAATGCAGTTGCAAGGAAGTACACACTTTGAATAGCTGCAAATTTCATAAGTGCCTTCCATGCTTAGTGGAACAAGCTCTGGGAAGTAGATGTCAGAGTTTTATTACACTTATTCAGAAGGAAAAGACTTTTATTTCCTATGGGAAATGTTACCAGCAATGACATCTTGTCTCTTCTGGTTAAATCTTGATATTAGGTGCTTCTTTACAGGTTCTCTTGTAGACAAGAAAGGGAAAATCCTCATCCCAGGTGTGAATGAAGCAGTGGCACCTCTTACTGATGAGGAGCTGACCCTATATGAGAAGATTGATTTTGATCTGAAAGAATATGCAAAAGATGTAGGAGCAACAAAACTATTGCATGATACAAAGGTATGCGGTACTTCTCTTTGCCCTGGTTAGCAGTGTGAGTTCAACTTATATTAGAGGAAGACTGAAACAAGCTGCTGTGGATGCCTGTGTAGTTACCAAGTAATTTAGTAGGCAGAGAATTCATCTGTCTTTGAAATGGTAAGATTGCAGAGGAACTGCTAGTGTTAAGTATGCAGTCTACTGTACAGTAGATTGCATTATTTGCAAAGTGAAGTGATGCTTGGAAACTTGGTTGAGGTTATCTCATGTTTAAGGCAAGCAGTCTAGACAACTTTAAATTTGCTCCTTAGTCTATGTATAAGTAACATTTCAAACTTACACAGAACTTTCTCTAGTGTTCTCTTAATGATAGATAAGAACTGCTAGCACTTTTCCAGAGATCAGATATGTCTACGTATGTATACACAGTGTCTGATTTTCCTGCATCTCTGGGCAGTTCAATGGGTTATCAGAAATAAAGTAGTTGCTCAGAGATGACTTCTCATAAGGTAAGAAAACAGCTTGAGATGTAGCTGTGATGAACTTAAGGTTGACATATTAAACATCTTCCTAGACTTGGCAACCAAATCTGTTTTTTAGACATGAACTAGGCAGCTGCCCAAATCTTCTAACAGGCTCAAGTTCAATAAACTCACATCTGAATTTCTCAAATCTTCATCCTGGGAGCTTTCCAAATTAATGCTGTTAACAGCATTGAATCTTGTAATGTATAGGTATTACATACCAGTTTTAAAGCATTAAACCGTAGATGTAAATACATCTCCTATCATAAAGCAGAAACAAGTGGTGTAAAAGACAAGTTTGTGCACAGGTCTGTCTTCTGTCCTAGTATTGTCAAAAGGAGGCTTCAGACTTGACTCAAATAGGCATGAGTAACAATTTTATATCTTCAGCCTTGTCTTTGTGCTTAGGTTTATATCAACTGAGAGCATGCAGGCTTCCTTGTTTAGCCTTGTCCTATGAAATAATGAATTAAATATAGCTTGTATATAAGGAGGAGCTGGCAAGATGCTCTTCATGTATGATACTGAACTAAAGCTGTTCAGTCTTAACTAGACTGAAATCCTAGCTTAACTTGGCAAAGGAGTTCTAACTACACTGCGTGCAAGAAGAGCCTTAGGACTAAGGGGAGATAGAGGATGGAAAGCTGTACTCTCTAGGTGAGAAACAATGTGCTTGAAAGATTTGAATGGTGACAGTTAAGTAATCTTTGAGAAGATCAGAGGCAGATTGTACCTGGAACAAAACAGACTGTTAACATTAAAGCCCACAGCATTTCTAAAGTATTCCAAATCTCTGCCGTGATGTTCAAGTTTATGTTACTGTAGCTCTACAGGACACAAACAGGTTGAATTCACAGATTCCAGTGTACTGAACAGTAGTGACCAAGACAACAAGGAGAAAATGCAGAAGTGTATCTGAAAAAGTCAATAGTGGTCACTTCAGTCATCCCAGAATTCAGTCAGCTTAACACAGCTGACAATATAAATAGCAGGAGCACACTGAATGTCTCAGTCTGCACAGCGGTGAGGCTTTTAGAAAACTTGTGATCTTCATAAATGTGAGACTCAGTGATGAAGGCACCTGTCTGACTTGAGGCAGCTGGGGACTAGAGCTTCCAATACAACTTACAAACTGTACTTGAACACCTTATAGATGATATTTGTGTCCTTGTCAGAAGCAGACTGGTCATGTCCTGTAAGTTCCATAGCACAAGGAGAAAGCCAAATTAGAGGTACTAAATCTCTTAAGGTGCTGAAAACCCAGCCATTGTAACAAAGTATGTGTTTAATGGGAGTAAAAGCTCCTGTTTATAACTGAGTGTTCTTGAATGAACTGCATTTGTCAGTGGGAGAAGGCACTTTCTTGCAAAGTCTTTATTAGATTGAAGAAACTATTACTTTGGGAAACTCCTTTAAACTTCATGTAACCTGGCATCTTTCCTGTTGCTTCTGCAGAGAGATATTCTTATGCATAGATGGAGATACCCATCCTTGTCTCTCCATGGAATTGAAGGAGCCTTCTCAGCCTCTGGAGCCAAGACTGTGATTCCTAGGAAAGTGATTGGCAAGTTCTCAATCCGGCTCGTGCCAAACATGACTCCTGAGGAAGTCACAAAGCATGTATGTTGAGATGGACTGATGGTCTCAAAACAATTAGTGTCTCTAAACTTCCCTTCTCCATGCCTTGGGGAAGAGTACTTCTGGTTTCTAAAGCAGTTCTGGTTATTTGCTTTGCTACCATATTCCCTGTTCTGCACCTTAACCCAGATAGAGGGAATTGCTACATGGTCCCACACTGGACCATTGTGGCCTGACTGTTCAGTTTCTCTCAACTGACTTGAAAAAGGGGCTTGGGAGAAAATGCTGATTTAATTATTGGCCATTTGGTTTGCCAGAAGTGTATATTCAAAAACATGAGAGTTTGCCATATTGGCTAACTGTTCTATGGTATACTGTTAACTTGCCTGAAGAGGATGCTCCAATTTTGGAGCAAAGATACATAGGGGAAAATAGGAAATTAGAGTGTGATTTAGAGAGTTGTTCAATTACCTAATGACTCCTCCCCACTAGAAGAGAAAAAGAAAAAAATCTGTGGGTTGAAACAAACAGATTTAATAAAATAATAATAATAAAA
>NW_010222887.1:0-3045 GCF_000695765.1 Mesitornis unicolor | reverse complement strand
CGGGCCCCCCACTTCCCCGCCGGAGCACCGTGCCCCACGCCCCGCTCGGGGCCTGCCGCCACCACCGCCTCTGCTTGTGTTGCCAATAAACCACTGTGCTCCTGCCCTGCCTGTTTGCTGCCTGCCTGCCTGGGACCAGGCCACAGACTGCCCAGCTCCCTGCCACCATCTTGGATGTCCAGAGCCTGCCCTTCCACCTGCCTGGCCCAGGAGGTTCAGGCCCACCTTTGTCTCCATGTGTGGGGGCTCTGATGAGAGAGGGCACACTCTGGGGGCTGCAGGCCTGGCTGCTGTCAGCTCTGGGAGGCACCTGACCAGCGTGGCTCAACCTTCGAGGTGCTTTGTGTTCCTGCTGGGGTCACAGCACAATATCTGGTGATCACGATGGTTTGGAGGGTGTCTCAGCCTGCAGCTGTGCATGCTGTGGGGGCTGGGTGGGGACAGCAGGCTCACCTGGCATGATGCACATGCCACAGGAGAGTGCCCTTTGCTGGCACCTAGGAAGAGGTGCTTATCCCCCTCTCTAGGGAGGCAGGTGGCAAGGAGAAGGACAACTCTTCCTTTCCCACCACTCCTCTACTTATCTCTGTTTTTCTTTGGGGATCTAGAGGTGCAGACTCACTGCTCACATTTAGCATTCGTTGGGTAGTCTGTGGAGTTTGTGTCAGTAAAGGTCATCTTGCTTCCCAGAAGGCTTTAAATGTTGTGGTATGTTATTCTCTAACTGAATGATGGCAATGTGATGTCTGCAGTGTTTGCTGGGCACCTGAGTAACTTAATGTTCTTTTTATTTTTAAGCCTAGCAGGTTTGACATCATCTGGTTGCTCCTCAACATAGGTTCTTCCCCAAGTTCACAGTTTTTTTGCTCTCCATAGGAAGCTCTGCGTTTTCCATTGTTTGAGTAAGTGCTCTCCCAGCTTTCCCCTCAGCTCACCCAGCCAGCTGTGCTTTACTGTCAAGTTGGGCTGCACACCTAGGAGGTTTGGCCGCTCCTGGTGCATAGTCCCAGGGGAAATAAGTGCTCTGTGCCAACCTTACAGAGATTGCAGTGGAGTGGAGCAGGCACGGGTTGTTGCAGTTTTGCTCAGGGGCAGTGTCAAATAATGAGAGATGGTGCTGCCATACAAGATTGGTAGGTAGAGGGAAAGCACCATCTTTTTCTTCAGAGGCAGGTGCTCTGTTGCCCATGCACCATGCACTACTTGTTCTGGAAGTGCTGGAGCAGAGTCCTGAGATCTCTGCCCTTGGATATAGCTGGATACTTCTCTTAACAAGGCCCTGAAGAGCTTGATCTGGCTTTGAAGTTAGCTTTGAATGTGTGGGTGGGGTTAGCTAGAGACCACCAGAGATCCTTGCCTGAGTTATCCTGAGGTTGTTCACCCAAAGACTGAATGGGAGACAGAGGGTACCACGCATATCCCTGAGGCTGGGACTGTACCAGGCTTTTTGCTTGAGATCCATTGCTTGTTCCTGCTCCCAGCTGGTAGTATCATGTCTCTTGGATCTCTACCTGGTTTCCTTTCAGGCTGTTGTAATGGTTCTGCCTTTTTCCTCTGACCCCAGGGTTCTCGTAGGAGTAGGTATTGCCAAACAGTCAGCATGGCCAAAGCAGTTTTGTTGTAGGGATCTGTTTTCGGGAGGGTGCCCTGCTCCTCCCAGGACATGTGCTCTCACAGAACTTAGCACCGTGGGATCAGCCCGTCTGGTTCAGCTCCCAGCAGGGATGCTGGGCAGTTTGCTGCAGTATGGAGTTCTGCCCTTTTTATTTCCCTTGTGGGGAGTCTCTGTAGTCCCCTAGGGGCTCTGCAAGACTGGGCTTTATGGTTTGGGTGCTGTTTATTCTAGGCCATTGCTGGGAGGTGGAGAACCTTGCTGGTCCTTGGGCTGGTACTGCTGCTTCCAGCAGCTGCTGTGGTGTGCAGCCTTGTAGTAGATGGAGCTTTGATCTGTTTGAAACATTTGGATTGTTTTAAAGACTCTGGAATTATGCTTGCTTGTCTTTTTTCCCCTCTTGTACTGGGTCTTTTTCAGAACATAGTGCCCCAGGAACCCACATTAAACTTTTCTGAAATGGATTTGTGTATTCTAAAGGAGGAGATTGATTTACATGCTGTGTTAGTGGTGCCGTTCTCCTGAGCGCACGTTTAACACAGCAGGCAATGCAAATCAACTCTGTGTCCTCAGAGCAGGCTTTCCTCCTGTCCTGAGAGAGCTGGGTGCTCAGGCACCCTTGCAGCTCAGTTATTGGCAGCTGAGACCCTTTGGTGGTCTGAGACCTTTTCCCAGAGCCTGAACTGGGAAAGCTGTTCTGAGGCTTCTTACGAAGGTGCCAAAACGGAGCAGTTTGAGAGCCTGGGCCACACCGGTAACTTGAGCAAGGTTTGTACTCTCCCGAGGTGAACAGTGGGCTTTTAGTGCTCACTGCCTGCTGGACAGGCAGCCAGACCTCATGGAGTGATGGGAGCATTCCCGCAGCCCTCATTTAAGTTGACAGTTCCAAGTTGGGAATGTGTGGTCGTACTGAATGTTGATGTCAGGTGGAAGACAAGGCAGTGCCTGTCTTGGCATCACCATTTTTCTGTGTCAGCAGAAGAGGGAGCTGGAACTTGAATTCAGGCTTTGCATACCCCTTAAAGATTGTAGTGTCTGATCACATACTTTAAGATAATGGGTGGGACCAGACTTCTCAAATAATTATAGCATCTAGTAAATAACCTGTGAGCTCTCTAGGGGTACCTACTGCTGGCAGAGCCTTCATTTTGGGAGACAGCTTTAAAGTCAAATGCACCTTCATCCCCTCTGTACTGCAGGTGATCGAACCTGATGATAATTCAGAGACCTCAGGTGATCTCAAGAGAGGAATGTGTTAGGACATAGCTGAGCTTTTGAGGGAGAGCTGCACTTTGCAAAGCTGGACTTGTCTTCAGTGATCCCAGAAGACGACGTCTGCTTGTGTTCTGGTGCCAAGGCACTGGCAGCAGTGGAGTCATCTCAAGTAGTTGCCTCCCAGAGAGAAGATTGGCCCTGCCTGCCTGTGATTGCTT
>NW_010222886.1:0-3055 GCF_000695765.1 Mesitornis unicolor | reverse complement strand
TGCCGGCGGTAGATTTATCAGCAGCAAAGGTTACCGTAACAATTGCCATGGCAAACTTTACCAAACCAACGATTACCCTGGAAACTATAACTGTAGCGATGGTTACCATCACTACCCGTTACTGTGGCAACCAAACTTTACCATGGCAGCGATTACCGTAGCATTTTTAAAAATTTGGGCAGGATGACCAAATTCATTTCTTAAAATTTGGTCGTTCAGCCCCAATTCAGAAATTACTCGGGGCTGGATGACCAAATTCATTTTTTGAATTGGGAAAGAACAACCAAATTAATTGTTTAAAATTTGTTTGTGCAGCCGCAATTCAAAAATGAATTGGGGCCTGACGACCAAATTATTATTATTTTTTTTTAATTTGGGCAGGACGACAAAATTAATTTTTTAAAATCTGGTAATTCAGCCACAATTTAAAGATGAATTGGGGCCCAGTGACAAAATTAATTTTTTAAAGCTTGGGACAAAGAACAAATTAATGTTTTGGATTTTGGCAAATTAATCAAATTAATTTTTTGAATTTGGGAGCCTGGCCCAAATTTAAATTTAGCTGGATGACAAAAATGCGCTTTTTTTTTAAATTTTGGAGGATGGTTTTTTGTGTGGGTGTTGTTTTTTTTGTGTGTCTGTGGTTGTTTTGTTTCGTTTTGTTCTTTTAAATTGTGGAGGACAACAAAATTCTTGCTTTTTTTTTTTTTAAATTTCAGAAGGACAACCAAAGTTAGGTTTTTTCGGGTTTTTTTTTTTTTTTGTTTGTCTGTTTGTTTGTTTTTAACTTTGGGCTGGATGACCAAACTCATTTTTTAAAATTTCATGGTCCTGCCTCAATTCAAAAATGATTACTTTGATTTCCTCAGCCCTTGGCTGTGCTGAGACACAACACAGAGAACTGCAGCCTGCAAGGGAGATGGGAACACAAGGCCTTCAAAGTACAGCTCCCACCTGGTTCTGCAGGAATAAGGTGTTTCCATTCAGGGTGATCCAGACTTCAGAAATATTTTCTTCCCACCTTTGGAAAATGAGGTGTTTTCTGAGGTATTTTCAGTCTTCTCCATGGAGAGGAACAGTTGTGCTCAGACCTTTGTCTTTCTCTAGCCAAGGATTCCTATGAACCAGAGCTGCAGTACCAAGGAAGCCATAGAAAGCTTTTGAGAAGTAATGCTGCACTTTTTAAGCCTTGCAACATGCTGAGAAGGAGACAGGTCACCTCTGCTCTGTCACCAGTGAGAACTATGTTCCCTGGAAGGGAGACACTTCTGCTGGCAATTGCAGACTCTTATCTCTGCATATCTATTTCTAAAGCAGATACAACGCAGATGCCAGAACATTTGTTTGGAGCAGTCACCATATTACAAAACATGCTTTGTTGACGGGAAAGCAAGTCACACCCTAGCTGCACACAATTTAGCTTGAAGACTCTTGTCACCAGGGTCACCTGAATGCTCTTCTTTACCAACACATAACAGCAACTGCTGACAGCACCTGTTCCTACTGCTGCATGATTTTCAAGGCAAAAGAGAGCTGAACCCATTACCTTTATCATTTTCTTACTTATATGGATCTGATCCTGGCTCCCACCACACCTGTGGCACCATTTCCTTCAAGCTCAAATCTGCAGGTCCTATGGAGCTTTATCAACAGCTATTGACTTCTATAGGCTTAAGTTTCCAATTGACATCTAGGCAGCAGGATTCATGGCTATTTCTTGCCCTAATAAAAAAAATATATTGCTCATGTCACTTCAACAATGCTTCAACTGGCCCTAGCTCCACTCTTTCACTCTTCTTGAGCTGAATCCTTTAAAAGTTGTTGGTTGTGACTGTAGATGTCGTGGCACATGACCACATTTCTTCCTTACAGTGTTAAAGTCTGTCCAACTGCCAACACTCCTTTCCATACGCACAAAAATAAATGAGCTGCTGAGTGCATTTTCAGACTGTTACCGCTATATTGGGTGTTCCACACAGTGAAAACTGGAGCAGCTACTCACACTCCTTTATTTAATATGTATCAATGCCAACCAGTATCTAATGGACGTAATGATTGAACACTGACATGCAGATTTTTCCAGCCCAGCTCTCCTTTGGTAGTAATGCCTGACCAAGATTGATTACTCTAATACCAAAGCAGGCAGTTTGTTTGTTTCTTCTATAGGTTTCATTTTTCAAATAGTCTCAGATTCCCCTTCTCTCTCCCACATTAAAAAGGGAATGGAAAAACGTGATGACCAATGAGATACCTCTATGAGTTCAGCTGCTGTTTCCTCAGGCCATCAGACCACAAAGGTCAGATCCACTAATGTGCTAACTTGATTTATTCTAGCATAATTCACACAGTTTTATATCGGTATAAAACTGGTCTTTCACAGTGACACATGCTGCTCCCACAGTGAGGGATTCAGTTACTGGTGTGGAACGAAAACTGAGCAGGTCTGGGATGGATCAGCAGGGTGGGATCACAACAGGCACATTTCACACACACTTATCAAATGCCCACACAAGATTCAAGGCAGTTCTCCAGAATAAAAGAAGAGTCAGCAGCACAAACAAAAAGCACAGAACAGACTCCACATGCAAGGCATGGTTTCCCTTTTTTACACTGTCTTTAGGAGCCAGCAGCAGATCCCAAGGACATTTGAGAACTGAAAACATTGACATGCAAAGCTGAGCTAGGAGTCATTTTACAGCAGGGAACAAGACTGCAGTGTATGCAACTCAAAAATAAGACAGTTAAAGTTTGTCTTGTCTAAGGAGAATCCACTGGGAGGCAAAGTACACTGCTGTATGCTACAGATGGCAACTACCTCGAAAAAGAACAGAGGAAGTGGGAGAAAGCTCTAAAATAGGGACTCAGTGGTATATTTTGCTCTCCAAGGAGTAACTTGTCAGTGCTGTATTTGTAGATCAACTCCCCAGTGTTTTTATCAAGAGTAGTTTGGACCTGGCCTAGTGCTTAGTTTTGTTGCTGTATCACTTAAATTTTTGTATGTTTTTTACAAAGGAGTCATCTGTGTCACACGGCACATGCAGGACAACCAGGCGAT
>NW_010222885.1:0-3002 GCF_000695765.1 Mesitornis unicolor | reverse complement strand
GCTCGCCTGCCGAGAGCCCGGGTTTTCCCTGCCTGCGAGTGTCTTCTGAGCTGCTTTTGCATGAAAAGGATTGATTTATCTTCTTTTCTGTGACTCCATGAGGGCCAGCAGGTGACGGTCCTCGCAGGCAGGGCGCGGAGGTGGGCACGGCCGGTGACTGTCGCAGATGATGCACAGCCACAAAGGCAGCGTTGCTGTTCAGGTCCCGTGTGTGGCTGGAGGGACAGGACTGCTGCGCTGCAAGCTGCAGAGTGCTGCTTCAGGAGGCTGGTTTGTTGCTTGTGCTGCAAGGATCAAAATCTGAGCAGTGAGGGAATGAAGGCAGGAGTGGAAGTGAGGTGGCAGGGCAGGAATACAGGGATATGCATCGGAGATCTTGGCGGCGCGGAAGACAAAGGAGCTCCAGAACTTATATAGCCCCCTGTACCGGAGGGTGCCGTGTTACTTCAGGATGAAGAGCAGGCGGTGAAAGCCCCTAGGAAGGAGTAGGTCGTTTTTGAAGAGGAAATGCATATCTGAGTGCAGATAGGCATTGCTAATGCATCCAGCCCAATCAAATGAGATTGGTTAGGGTGTTAGAAACTTTTCTTTTAACAACATTTTAAGTTCAGGCATTCGGTCTGTGACTCAAAAGCGTGCTACTGTGGTGAGTGCAAACTGAAAGTAGCTCAGTCATCCATCCGACCAGGCAGAGAGCTGTTGTCTTTCTTTCCCTGCGATGAAGAGTCAGTGATCAAAAAGACAGAGTTAAGTCCTAATTGGCTACTTTTGTAGAGGACGATGTGGCTTTAAGGTTTGTCCGCCTTGTAGGAACAGCACAGAAGAGCCATGGAATGCCTTCTGAGAGTGCCAGTCTGTTGGTATCGCTCTTGTGGATCTGTGAGTAGATTGAGGACATGTTTCTGCTGACACTTGGGTGGTGTTAGCGTTAAGGAAACGAAGGGACGGTTTCTCATGCTCAGAGGGGATGGTGTTGGCTGCAGCACTGGGAGGAAAGAAGAAACCAGTGCAAGCCCTGAGATTGCAGAGGGATGCTCTGCTCTTGGCTGAAGTCCTGCGTGGGGCGCTGTGGGAGGCGGACAGCCTGGCACGTTCTAGAAAGTTCATCTTGGCGGCCAGACTTCATGAAGCTCAGAAGAGAAACCAGGTAGTGTTGGGTTTCCATCTTGCTTTGTTGACTGTGTAAAATACAAGCTAGGCAAAAAGCGGAACAGAAAGTTGCGAATGAGTCAGTGAGTTGCAGGGAGACGCTCCCTAAGGAAGACTTGGAGGAGGGGTTTTTGGTCACTTCTGTTTAGCCTCGATAGCGCAGAGGAATGACTGTGGTGGATGGGCATGGCCTGTGGAGGGGGTGTGCCAAGAAGTCCCAAGTCTTTGCCTGGAGCAGTGTTCCGTCTCATTTTTGCTGAGGCCTGGCAGAATATGGTCTCCTAAACTTTCTTCTGTTTCCACCTTGAAAAAATGGTGACCATCTCTTCCTCTAAAGGGTATACAGGTTCTTATACGGCACGGCTACAGCTGCGACATTTGAATGACAAAGTTCTAAAGAATTCTTTTCTCTTTCTTCCCATTTTTGTAGGATTTTGAGCTGTAGATTGGGGGATGTGTATGGGGAGAGACGTCTGCCCCGTGGGTGTGCGTTAAGATAAGTGTGTAGAAGCGGCGGGCAGAGGGACAGGCTGGTCGTTAGCGCTCAGGTGTTTACGTGGGTCTGATATTTCTTTGTCGCTTTATTTGTCGTCTTTTGATTGCCAAATCCCCCCACAACCTTGTGAGAGAAACCATGCTGCTGTAGTGGTCCTGGCGAAGCCTTGGGCTTCTTATGCCTGACCTGGAGCGAGTCTTGCTGATTGTGTGGATGTGGGGACGGGTGGGTCGCTGGGAGGTCGGAGACAGACTCGTTCCTGCAGGAGCTCTGTAGGATCCGCCCTGAAAAATGGGAGTTGTGGGGCAAATGCTTCAGGTGTGGTACGGTCCTGTCCAGTTTGTGTCACCTGGGCACCTGGTGTATGGCACATGTAGTGAGAGTTTGATGTGTGCCAGCCCCCGAGGTTGTTCCTTGGCGCGCAGGTCATCTCTTCTGCGAGCACATGGGGCTGCTGCAGCGTGTGTTCTGCTGCACCAGCGGCGGTTTGGCAGCTGGAGGGAGATGCTCAGTTCAGAGAGCTGTGACCAGCCTGGCCTGGCAAGAAGGGGCTGTTCCAGCCAAAGCTTTCCCTCAGCCGTCAGTGTGCGGTTTTGGGAAGCCTTTGCCAAGTACTGCTTTCCTTACCAGAGAAGAGCTTGCTGTCTGCCATTAGTTGGTGTTTTTGTATGATGAGCAGCACGGAGAACATGAGGAATTGTTGTGGTGTGCAAGTAAAAGACTGTCATTCACATCTTCACGTGTGGAATCAGCCTGGTGACCTCTGGCTGAAGGATGGCAGCATCCAAGCATGGCCGTGTCTCACTGCAGTTCCAGGAAAACTATGCCGCCCAGCCAGGGAGTAGTGTCCTACCGAGGTACTGGCCTTTCTGGTAACTTTGCCTTCTTAGCTGATCCAAGTGGAAAGAGTTAAGATACTCTGAAGCTGTTTTGGAGTTGTCAGTCACTTCTGGGAGAGCATCAGTAACCCAGGAAGAAATAAACTTTGTCTTGGCTTAACAGTCCTCTGGTGCAGTGGTTAGCCTGTTTACTTTTAGCCGTTCTTCTTTAAGAGTCCCTTGGGTTTCTAATGTTGCTTTGTTTTCTGCCTTTCGGCATGAAGTGATCTTCAGCGTGATGCACACAGATGAGATGTATGAACTGTTACGCAGTGGGCAGTCAGCTGTGTAACGTAACGTGTGTGTCATTCCTGGCTTTTTGGGGGATGTTCACAAGTAGCTGTTGTCCAGGGCTTTTTATTTCTTGCTGCAACTGTGTAGAGAGATGGGTTGGTTATCGTGTACCAGCGAGCCCTGAACCAGACCTGCTGAAGAGTCTGAAATGTCTTGGGTTAGTTTCCAGTGTGAGTGGAAAGGAC
>NW_010222884.1:0-3007 GCF_000695765.1 Mesitornis unicolor | reverse complement strand
TCTGTGATTCTGTGATTCTGTGATTTTGTCTCTTGCAGAACTATTTCTTTCATACACTGTGTAGAATATAAGATGTAAATAATGCTTTCCTCTCATAAAATTAGGATGTTAAGTCTCAACTAAAGAAAAAAACCACATTGATTTTTCTTTGCATCTTTACAACTCTGATCTTACAATATATTCCTAAGGGTGCCTTGGAGTTTTTTCACATGTAGAGGAAAATTGTTTAATAGCTGATAGCTGTTCTACCAAAACAGTCTGAATAGACGGGGGAGTGAGAGGAGGAATCAGTGCACCCAAATAAGGTCATCTGCTCGCAGTGCTTAGGACACAGAGGTAGAATGTAGCACAAGTTATTTTGATGGATTACAATGATCTAAACTAATTTTGGTAATGTAAACATTGGTGTGAAATTACTGCAATCCCATCCATACTGAATTTAAACAAAAGTAGGTGCATTTTGGTCTGGATTAAATAAAGTGTTTACTGTTTCTAATGTGTTTGGCTAGCCTGTGAAAACTGTAGCATTTTGACCTGTTTGAAAGGTAGATTCTAGTGGCCAATAGGAAGTGTTTATCCATCATGGTTTCTGTATGTTTGCTCTGATCAATGCGAGCCTGGCATGTTGTGACAGAAACCCTTTTTTTCTGCATTCGGGCATAAACACTGTTCACAAATTTATTTCAGAGAACTTTTTCATGGGCCTAAGTCTTGGGTCTTGATGTAATCATCTGTCCTGAACATTGTCTTTCATAGTCCTGAAAATAATTATTTCCAGCATTTTTTGAGCATAACAGAAAACAAAAAACTCCTAGATAGACCAGGCATCTTTTCTGTATTTCTTTTCTGCTGATCTTGTCTTTATTTAATAGACCATCTTTTCTTGAGTGCTTCAAAATATTTCTCATCACGTGCCCTCAGAAGTGACCCAGTGACCTGAGAATCAAGAAAATGTCATGTTAGTGACTACTAATTAGTGGACCTAGAGAGCTGCTTCTCCTGGCTTTTCAACCTTCCAGAGGCAGCAACAAAAGCTGTCACATGTATCATACAAAGAAAATGAACATTTGCCATGCTTGGGTTTTTGGGTTTTTTTTGAGGATGTAAATAGCTCAATTGAGACTACAGATGAATTTGTAGGTTAGGAGGAAATTCACCTACGATATAATGTTTGCATTTATTTCAACTTTTCCATGCATAACATACTGCATCTGTTATCCAGTTCTTGCTGAACATGTGTGTGTGTTAGTATGCCATACTGTAAGAGGCAAAAACAATGAATCTTTCTTTCTTTTATTTTTTGTTGTTGTTGTTGTCGTTCTTGCCATCAATCTTTTTAACTACTTCAAAGTATATTATTTCTGAAAGGAAATATTGTGATGCTTAGCTTTTAATGTACATTATACGGCCCAAGCCTAACTTGTAGTTTTGTAAGTTTGTTGAACAAACTTGTTAACAGAAGATTCAGCCATACTTCCCATTAATCATTGTAATTCTGTGCCTCCTGAGTCATCATGGAGTTTTTCGGACCCCCTATTGGAATAACTGTGATAAAGTGTGGAGTCACAGACATGTCACAGAACTGTTTGTTTAAGTACATTAATAATTTTATTATTTTTAATTTTCAGGTTTTTAAAATAGAGGTGCTAAAGAGTGGAAGGAAACATTTTGTGGAGAAGAGGTATAGTGAATTCCATGCACTTCATAAAAAGGTACTGATCTCTTTTTTTATAAGATGTAACTTTGTTTTGCCTTAGTTGTGATTTTTTTCCCCTGTATTGACATTTTTACTATACATGGTTCATGTTCAATACTTCTTATGATTCATGTCTCTGGAAATTAGTTTCTAGCCTACTCAGTTTCTTCTATATTTTTTTGGAAAGTTATGATGACTTCTTAGGTGTTGCTAACTCATTTTCCTTTTTATTACTGTTTACATGCTATATTGCTAAAATGCTGTGTGTACTGTGTTTTTTTCAAAAACAAAATAAGGCATATTCCTATAGCAAATAAATACATTTTTTGTTTCTATCTAATTAAGAAACTAATCTGTTAGTTCTATAAGTTGCATTGCTAATCTGCTATCTGTAAAGCTGACAAAAAAATTGTGCACACTAGGAACAGGACATGAAAAAGATTGAGTAGACTGTCTCACTCTGCTGCTCGTCATACAATGAATGCGATATAAAATATCTGCTAAGCTTGTCTACTGAATCATCTC
Source organism: Mesitornis unicolor (assembly GCF_000695765.1). Classification (NCBI taxonomy): domain Eukaryota; kingdom Metazoa; phylum Chordata; class Aves; order Mesitornithiformes; family Mesitornithidae; genus Mesitornis; species Mesitornis unicolor. The sequence continues at coordinate 786 of NW_010222884.1, read as the reverse complement.
ATCAATACGTAGAAAGGAAATCAGTACTTTCAAGAACTAATTGTTCTTTAAATTATTTTGATGTTTGTTTAAGGAAAAGTATGATTTCTTCTCTCCAGCCTGAGCTGGATGCTGCTATACAGTTGTGCAGCTGAAAGGCGACTTTTACGTTTTTTCTGCCTTATGGAGGCCCAGTATTGTGAAGGAGAATTCTGGAAAAGCACTGAAACCCATTGCCAGTTGTGGGGCTGCAGTGGAGAGCTTCTGTCCTTCATTCCTAGGACGTGGATCAGATGAGTGTTGGTTTGTAGCTCTCAATGACAGTGGAGTGTGTGCACACTCAGCTGCTTTGAGTGGGACTGCTTGCCTTCAGTATGGAAAGGCTTCCTCTGCAAAGGACAGAGAGAAGCACAGACGTTTACAGCTCCTGCCACTGCAGTACTAGAGGGGCTTACCCACACCAAAATGTTTGCTGATGGTCCTGAATCATCTCAGGAATCATCTCGTTCAGGGAAGACACATTATCCCGGTGGCAGAGAGGATGGTGTATGTATATAAGCAAACTGCAGTCTACAAAAGGCAACTATTGACCGAACCGTGTGTTGGCCCCAGAAAGTCCAAGGAACAAGAATATATCTTGCTTTACTGCACTGTAATTATGAAGTGCCTTTTTTGCTTCTTGCCCTAGTTCTGATATCAGCTGCCACTTCTTAATACTAATTTCCTTGTTTATTTTTTTAATTCAGATATATCACAGAATCACAGAATCTTAGGAAGTGGAAGGGACCTTGAAAGATCATCCAGTCC
>NW_010222883.1:0-3034 GCF_000695765.1 Mesitornis unicolor | reverse complement strand
TATCATATCATATCATATCATATCATATATAATATTGGTTTCAGCGAAAATCTAAAATCGCAATGTCTTTTTGAAATAGTTTCACGAATGAGTTTCTTCTGGATATTTGTATGATTTTGCAAATTGAATTTTTAGTTAAAAATAAAGGTCGAGATTAATAACCTGATATTTAGTTTCTGTGTTTTAAACTTCCTTATACTTGTTTGATTTTTATCTTCATGGACGGATGGTGAGTTGATTTCATAGCTTACAATACCTCAGGTATCGATATAAGTAATTATATGTATTAATACAAGCATTTCAGTGACGATGATAAGTTCAGAAACTCATCACAGGAGATGAAATTGCTACAAATGGATTCCAGAAGTTCATCCCCAGTCATTAGTTAGCTTAAATTAGAAACCCAAACACAGATTGAAATGCAGTTGAAAATTAATCTTGGAAATAACCATTCTGCTGTTTACCCTGCCTGACCAGCTCCTAGATAAATATAAATCTTGGCATCTACATTGATAATGTTGTGGCTTACTCGTTACCTGCGAGACATGGCTCTGATTAAACTCTAAATGCAAATAAGAACTGCTGCTGTATACATTATTAACGAACTAAGGGCAATTCTGAAGTTTTATTATTTTGGGATCAGTGGAAATTGGTTCCATGGTCAGTTTGAGAAATTATGGGGCTATGCCTTGCACTAAAGGTGCTGATAGCTTAGCATTAGTCATGGCTTTCCTGCAGCCACGGCCTGTGACAGCACTAATGACAGTCATTTGGTGGCGTGACCATGAATTAGGATACATTTACAAGAGCATAAAATGACAGATAGTGGAGCGGAGATTCTCCAGCAATTTCAAGTACAAAAAAAAGCTGCAGGATTTCTGAGTTTGCTCAAAGTCATGATGACAGAAGAAACACAGAAAAACTAGAGACGTAACTATCGATATATATATTGAACTATTGATATATTGATATACAGTTGATTGTTAAAGCCATAATAAGATGTCGAAATCACAGCATCACTTCTCTTTGCAGTATTTTCAAAATTGCAGAAGAGCTATAGAGTCTCAAGTCTCTGCTAAACAAAGAGTTCAACTAGATGAATGAAAATGCTGAATCCTAAACTTACTTTTTTCCAATAATCAGCTCCTTTTAGAGTTTATTTCATGGTTAAATGTATTTTCCCATTAATGACAGAGCAGAAAGAGCTTTCAGAAAGATATTTCAATAAGATTCTAAGATAATTTTATTACCAGAGTAAATTGAAAACAATCTATGAGTTTAGAAAAAGGGACCCAAATAAGCGCTTTAGAAAAGAAGGCACAGAGATAGCAGAATAATCCATAGCTCTTTTGTTTCTTTTCTAACCAAGGATTTGAAGGTCTGAACTGTGAAATCAACTTTGATGAGTGCACTTACGGCTTCTGTAAAAGCAATTCGACTTGTTTAGACCTGGTTGCAGACTACAGTTGTGTGTGTCCTCCAGGATTCACAGGTAAGATTTATTTTAACTCTGGGAAAGATCTTAAATAGTCAAACTTCTTATTTCTTAAAATTATCCTTATTTCTTTAAATTAAAATGAACTCTTTAATTGCATTTTGTCCAATGCTTTAGCATTAATAAAAACAAATTCAACCCAGTGTTCTGTGCTACTGATGCTCTCCTTTAATTTCTCCACTAATGTGGCAAAAATTGAAAGCAGTGTGTATGCTGTTTGATTAATGGATGGAAAACAAAACTGTATTTTGCCTAGGAAAAAAAAAGTGTTCAAAAACCAGCTAGTCTATGTAAAATAGAGGAGCAATGATAGCTATAGCTGGTGCTGTTTGTCTGCAGGAGATCGTATCACAGCCATAGTCGACTGAAAAGAGAATACAATTTTAGCAAGAGGACACTTTGTTCTCATCCAGAAAGATACCATCAGGTCCTTCTGATAAATAGCTTGCAAATTGCACAATTATTTGTGTGTCTAACAGGTTTAAGAAAATAGCTCTTGCATCAGGAGCAGCCTTCGTGGCCCTACTTTCTGTCAGATGCAGCTAATAGGATCATGGGGAAATCAATCAAAGTGTCTCAAAAAATATGCTCTTATCAAGTAATATGCTGTGATGTCGGGGATGGGAACTCACTGGCTTTCAGAAAGGCAAAGGGAGCAGCATTAGTCATAAGCAGTAACAGGAAGACAAGCAGTGGCAGTCCCCAAAATCATACACACTTAAAAGGTGTCGTAATAAAAAGCTGAACAGAGAGCTCATCATCTGTGGTGGCCAATGGAGAGGAAAGGGAAAAAAATGAATGAGATCTATTAGGGAGAAATGAAAGGTTAAAGAAGCAAGTGGAGCAGTGAAGGATGGAGAGGCAAAATTGAGCTAGAAGTAAATAGGGCATTTCGTGTTGATAGTAACACCAGTGACATCCAGTTTAGGAGCGTGTCATCTATATTTTGTCAATGGTTAAAAATAGGCAGATGGGACATAAGGAACATAAGATGATAGATGGAGATTTAAAATCTGTGAAAGTGATAATAGTTGCAGTTCCCACAGACGTCTGTGATTTTGCTTGATTCGTGCCAACATATTCTAATATTATTCAGCATTACAAAACCGAGATGTGCTCTATTTCCTACAAGATCTTGTTCTCCTTCTTTCTTTGATAACTGGCTTTGCTGTCATGAGTTTGCACAGGATGTGCCTGTTTTGCGTCAATCATGAGAATAATGGAGGTGGTTACAAAGTATTTGTTCATATAAACAGAAGCATTTTTAATGCAAAAATTTTAAAATATGGAGCTTTAAAAACATACTGCTATGCTGCAAGGATCCAAATGGAAAACATCTAACATTTCTGCAGTACATTGCAAACAGCAAGTTCGAAATAGGGAATGCAGGAAAAGCAGTTCCTTTGAAAATACAGCCACACTACTTTGGGATATGAGGGAATCCATGTTACAGAGCCAGAATTATAAACTAATGTGTGGGTGGTGGATGACACCAAGCTGGGTAATGAAGCTGACACACTGGAAGGAAGGGATCCATCC
>NW_010222882.1:0-3027 GCF_000695765.1 Mesitornis unicolor | reverse complement strand
AGGAATGGAGTCTTAAAGGGACGTTCCTGCAAAGTTATTAGGTTGGTATCATTGGGTTATTTATGCACAGAAATGTCTCTGGTAATGAGTGATTCAGAGGATGAGGTTCTCAGTTGATAAACAGAGATTACATCTTCCAGAGACCAAGGGGTCACACTCACCTCTCTGTTGCTCAAGACAGGGATTCCAAATACAGGATGTTACTATCATCATTGTTGTCATCATTGTCATCACAATCATCATTACTGCGTGTGGATGCATTGCCACTGTTTTGAAACCACGGTTAGCAGTGGTTGGTTGGAGAAAGAATAGAAGAAAAATGAAATGAGCCCTTCCCAGGTAGATCCTTCCAGCTTCTCATCACCAACAATTTAGTGACTTCTTGGCATGAGTATTGTACCTGTAACTCACACGTAACAGTTAGCAATGGCTCTACCCTTATGTCTTCTGGATGCATTGTAATTTGGACCTCCTCAACAGCCTATGGTGGTGAGTTCATGTGTGTGGCATGTAAAATAAGCTCGATTTAAACTTGCTTGAGTGAATGTCCCCCAGATTTTACAGTAGAAGGAATAGTGAATCACCATTCTTTATGCACCTTTGCCACACCACTCATGGGTTTATAACCTCTTCTTATAATCCCTTTCAGATATCCCTTCTCCAAGCTGATGAGTCCACATTTATTTGTAGTCTTTTCATATGGAGTTTTACCGAAATCTAGCTGAGTCCTGCCTAATTCACCTCACACTTTCTAAGATGAAAAAATGTAGATATTATACTGTATAATCTGAGAAATAATATTTGATCATGTAATTAGACTGTATCGTAGGCAAATGCACTAGGGAACAGAGTTAATGTTGCATGTACAACCTTAATTTTATTTCCTGACTTTTAAATGCTGAATTAGGCAACTTTAACATTTTCTTAATGCAATTTTTATATGGAATATTATATAGCTTATTACATATGCATACATATTGAAATATGGAATACATTAAGCTGTAGCACACAGATTGTGGCACACACATCTGAGTACTAGATGTTAGCACTAGTCTTAACTGGTACTGACACAAAGGTACACAGCTCATTTCAGAGTGGTGCTCTCACTGCTTTCGAGTGTCACTGCCCTGTTTATTGTTTATATACCATGAGTCTTACAGAGCAGTGTTACAGAGAACTAGCTTGAGAACATTTTCTTTTAAATGGAATTGATGCTGCATTTTACCACCTCATTCTTACAAAACTAGCCTTATTCAAATATTTAGGCTTCAGTAACTTGGGAGAAAAATTATGTTCTCAGAAGCTTTAAAAAATTATGAAAATGTAAAAGAATACCATAAAAACATAAAATAATTTTCCAAACATAATGGTACCATGTCTTTACTTCCTGATCTCCCTGGGTACGAAGACAGTACAATCAAAGTACTTGCCACTTTTCGAGTGGCAAGTGTAAGAAATCCTTTCCTAGCTACAAAGGGCTATAAGATGATTGACTTCAAGGCTTCACAGATTAGACACTGTCCTTTCTGCATCTTGTTCTGCACTGTAATGTCAGGGTATCTCTGAAGCCACATGGCAATTTTAGGGGTTAGAAGAAATCCTTTGCAGAGATATATTACTGAACAAATGGCAGGGAAGACACTTGGATGAACCAGAATATAGGATTGATTGATGTAGCTAATCTAAATAATTCAATATGCAGTCATCAAATGAAAAATAAAACACATCACATATGTGTTGTGAATGTGTGATTTAAAAGGGTGCTGTCGGACATGGAGTTTTATTTCCCTGGTCATAGAATTCTAATATGTGTCAGGATTACAAAAGGTTAATATTATATGAAAGGAGCAAGAAATCTACTGTCTTCAGAGGTTACTCTTGAAGAATGTCACCATGGACTGGATGGAATATACCACTAATAAATCACAGCAATGTTCTTCCAATAGACTAAGTGATTTTTGAAAAGGGCAAAAAAAATCAGCTAACATACTCAGCTAACAGAATTTGATCAGCTGATCATCTAGGGAATATTTAAAAAGCTGATCTGATGAATAAATTATTCAGTGGAAGCAGGCAAAATTAACAAATTATGTATTTGCCGAACAACAGTTAAACCATTCAGCATATATATAATTAAATATTTATTCATACATATTTATAAATAGTTCTTCCACATTTTTTGTTTCATCCAGGTGAATAAAAACTCTTCACTCTTTTTTTCTTTCTTCTGAAGAAAGTGGAAATAGTCTGTCTTTAGAAAGCTTGATCTCAGGTCAGCATCTCAGCGAAGCCAGCTTCATTTGCATTTTTAATCAGGTGCCTATGTAAGTGAACATGTAAAATCTTAACTGTGCAAGTGTTAGATTTTAATATTTCGTTTTCCAGTTTTCTGATGCATGCGTGTCTGCAAGACAGCATAAAGAAAAAAAGGCTATGTCTGTGCTCATGCTTTGGCCAGATGCATTTGGGCAATGTATTTGCTTTCAAACCTGGACAGCTATCTTGCTTGGTACTTGTGTTTTCCAGGAGCCACAGTCTCTTGCTTTCATACATATATGTGGTCTGAAAACATCAGGGAAGCTAACCCCCTTTCTTTGGAAAGCATGGTTTCCTCCATCATTAATAGAGCTGATCAGAAAACATTTTTATTGCTGCAAAAGAATATTACAATAACCACAGCATTAAAAAATAAGAGGTGTTGGAGAATTACAGAGAAAAAAACCCCAACAACAAACAAAATACCACAACTCTTTTTTTCTTAAGCTAAATCCTATGTAAGTGAAATGGACGTTTGTGGAGGGAGAGCAAGAAATACTGTCTTCCTTGAAGAGCCACTTTCCTACCAGCTGGGAAGATTTTCATAAATTTTTAACTGTTAGTCCAGATTAAAATAATGTAAATTACCTAATTCTGATCTTCTTCACTCTAACTATGCATGGCCAAATCAGCACCAAAACCAATAGATATTTCCAAGGATGGTAGATGATATAAGGCCAAGTGCCGAGTCCTGCACTTTGGGCGCAATAA
>NW_010222881.1:0-3041 GCF_000695765.1 Mesitornis unicolor | reverse complement strand
AACAGGGAGTGACTCCACCAGTCGATGTCCTCTATGCATACTATTTTTTTTTAAAAGCACAGTGTACTATGGAAGTGCTTAAAGCATTTTCTGTGTTTTTCTCACTTTTAAAAATATTTTTATTCTTCATAATCAACCATTTAGCTATGGAATACTTGCTTTTACTTGCCTCATTTAAAATTTTGGGTTTTGACAGTTTATATGAACGATATTCTGGTTTCTTCTTCCTCTTGCTTTTTTTTTTTCTTGGTCAGTTTAGAATTTTTGTTCTTGGTTGCTTCCATAACCAGCTTTCATCTTTGTGTGCTTGTTTGATGTAGACTGCATTCTACATCTAAATGCATAGAATTTTTGTTATGCTACTACAGTAGCATATGACAGAGTCTTTGTGTGTTTATGAGGGTTGGTGATGGGTGTACTGCATTTAGAGTTTAGGCTTCCGAATAATATGAAGAAAAACATGAGGGAAGTCATGACACTAGGAAATTGAGAGACCATTTTTTAAAAAATTCATGGGTGAAACTGATAAATTAAGAAAATCAGAGTGGTCAATTAGGTAGCAACACTAAACAAAAGCACAACTAAGCAGCTTTCCTAAACAGCTGATAGTTATTTCACCAAAAAAATAAATAAGTGATGCTGTTATTAGTCTGAAAAGAGATAAAGGATTGAGAGAATTCAGAGTGGTTCCTTCTCATGTCTATTGTATTAATATTGGAAAGTGTCTAAGCGATAGAGAAGGTAAATCTGGCACTGTGACTCTAACATTTTTGCATGTTTTGTATAAATAGGTATGACTCAATTTTCTGTGGATAAACAGATATGATTTCTGTGGATGTCAGTCTTGAAACTTCAGAAATATAAAAAAATACTACTTTCCACAAAGCATGGGTTTTGTTGGTTGGTTTGGGTCTTTTAATCATACCAAGTTATATCCATATTTGAGGGCTATTTCATGTTCCTTTTCACTGTTTTTTTGGTCTCACAAGCAGCAACGTTTTGGTGGGTTTTTAATGTAATTTTATGGGAGGTAGCTTTTCAGTTATTTGTTTTGCTGGTGCTCAATTCAAGCGTTGGTTACTGTGGTTTGGTATTCTTGGCTATTTCCTCTGGACTGTGCTTTCCTCAGGAACACGTGTCCTGATGAAGGGTAGCTTAGTTTTCCTTTCACTGAAAGAATCTGGTGAATGTACAGGAGTAGATAGGATGTTAGATACAAACAGAAATACGCAAAAGCTAGTTCAGTCCATTTAGAAAGGAAAGGATAGAGTGGGAAGACACTGAAGTGCCTTACAGCATGCTGGATTCACACCAATAAGGTGACTGACTAGTGCTATGATATTCTGTTAAGTGTTGCCTGAAGCAAGCGTTGCTCCTCTTCTCAGGAGAGGAGGCTAGACAGAGGAAGTGCTGGATGTAACTCACTTCATTCAGAAGGAAACAAGACTCATCTGTGGTTAGCTCTGAATTCCACAAAATGTTGTATTTTAAAGTGGACATGTTTATAAAATTTACATCTGCATTCTCAGCAGATGAAAAATGGCTTAGAGCTATCAAGTTTCCTTTCAAACTGTCACCTGTCATCTTGGCTTTAAAACTGGACTCCAGGACAGCTACAGTCTAGCCAAAAAACAGCTGTTTTGAGACTGAATGGATCTTATTATTCTGTGGAATAGTGGGAAATAGTGTTTCTTTTCATCATATGGTACACAGGCAAAGGAATTTCAAATGATTTAGTTAACAGCATGTCTGGTATACTTGGTATTTTCCATGGAGTAATATTAATAGATGGGCTACATTAGAAGCTCTTGCAGTGAAGCTCAGATCTGATTCAAGAGCCGCTATTTAGGACCATCTCTACATGCTTGATCAGTGTAACAGTAGTATACATTGTAAAGATCTCACTGAGTTTCAGGCATACTGAAATCAAAGGCTTAAAATACTGTGCATTATGTGTCCAAGAAGTCAAGGGATAATTCAGAAAAGTGCTTTTCTACAAATTTCAGAGGCCTGTTGAGAAATTACATTGCACTTACCAGAGACAGCGCTACTGTTGACTGAACTATCTGGTGATGTTAGTCTTACTGATTAGAAGTGAGAGACATAGAGCTGAGGTATCTCAGTAGTGAGTTTGGCCTGAAAAATACCATAGCTGGTTTTTCTTAAATTTGTTTTTTCTAAGCTCTGTGCACAAATTGACAGATTTAGTGACAGGCATTTCAAGCTGAATCTTGATTCTTAACTATCAATTTTCAGTCTCTTAGCTAACAAATGTCAGATGTTCTCAGGTTTTTACATAATATTTGGTTTGTGACCTAAAATTGGAAGAGAAACCACCCCCCCCACCCCACCCCTTACTCCCTTTTTACACGTAATTGAATTCAATTCCTTTAGAGAAATCTCCTAGCAGTATCATATGTTATTAACTTTGTACATGGCTGGAAGATATTTTGGAAAAATACTCAATGATTCAGAAAGAGACAGCTTGTAGCCATGTAAAAAATACTTTTTCTAAAATCTGTTTGAAAAAAGAAGTTTGATCAACTGTGTTATCCAGTTTGGTTTCTTTTAATTTGATCTGTATCTAAGTGTATTATTCATAAGTAAGCTAGTTTACTTTTGTTCATAAACAATAGATAATTGATAAAATAATATACCTTTGGGAGCAACAAAGGGAAGAAGCACATACATTTCCACATCCACTTCCACATCCAGACTTACATATCCACTTTGGAACATTATTACAGCTGTGTAATAGGACTGAATATAGGATTTTAACTGGGAAAGGCTGACAGGGACTTCAGTTATTGTGGTAGCAATGACGCCATTATGACCTGTTCTCATCAACACTTGTATACAGATAGGAAGACAATAAAAGTTGATGCCAGGAGTGATGCATATGAGCTGGTAAATTCTAAAGTAACACTTCAGTTAACCCTGCCCTCCAAGGGGGGAATGGCTGCTTAAATTTTTGTAAGCGTAGATGATATGCTTATATATAATGAAATTATATATGTGTCGTGGTTTAGGCCCAGTGCATA
>NW_010222880.1:0-3007 GCF_000695765.1 Mesitornis unicolor | reverse complement strand
TTCCTGCAAAGCTGCTTTCCAGCTGGGTGGTTCCCATTGTAGAGTGGTGCACAGGGCTGCTTCTCTCCAGATACAGGACTTCTCCTTTTGGAACTTAAACTGAATCATACTTTATTTTTGACACATATAACATAGGCATTAATGCATTTAAATGGAAATAGAAATGTTGTTTAATTCAGTTTAAAAGTTGCATGACAAATCCATGTAAAACAAGATTTCATTGACTCCTATTGATCATAAAGGGCATTTCAAAGAGTATATTGTAGTACACATATTTAGAATTAAAGTTACAACTCTTTTAAAAAATGTGACTTTATTAAGCATCAGAGAATTTACAGTGAAGACTGCTGCTATAAATCATCTGCAGACTGCATTCCAGTTGGCCCTCATACCTTTCCAAGTATCACAGATTGGAATAGCTGAGAAACGCTAAGGAGCTAATTCTGTGATAACTGCTACGTATGACAAATACAGAAACTTTACTTTGTACTTAGAGAATCTGTAATGTGTTTCCATGATAAGCACTGTGATATCTCAAGTGCTGAGACGATATTGAACTTATTCCCTCCACTCGATACAGGCAAGCACTCCGTCCTTTGCCAAGTCAGCTATTTTCACACAACTTGTTGAAAACATTCTCTGAGGTCTCTCCAAGCTGGGTTCAAAAGCAATGGGAGAAAACACTGCTGACCAAGTGGTTACACAGCATCAGTTATCTATAAAACCAGATTATGTTGCTCTTGAGACATTTCTATATGGATACTTGAGGTCAACCTGGACTGATTCTTCCAAAAGAATGTTAGTCACTTCAGAAGAAAGATCAAGTATTCAAAACTTTATTGAAAAGAAAGAAAAAAATCCCTCTTCCTGGTCGAAACAAATGGTACACCTGTAAAATGTTTCATCAGAAGCTGTGAAGGTATCAGATTTACTCTTTCCTCATATAGAGTAATCAGAGACTTGTATACAGTAATAACATGTTCCTTCAGCAACTGCTTTAAAAGCAGATACGGTACTGTCTGTGGTACCAGGTGACCCCGGGTTATCAAGTCAAGTTGTCTCTCTCTCTGGGCCTTTTCCTAAAAGAAACACACTGCAGAACAGATGCTTTTCAACATATTCTAGTTGCACCTAGAGCAGCGTATGAGATCACTCCTGCATTTCACACTCCTTTAGATCAACTGATCACAACAGACACAGTCGTCTTTACCCTCCCCCCAAGGATGCCACATTAAGGAAGGAAAAAAACCATCATTTTAATCTGTTATTTCTCTTCTTTTGGTGTCTAAGGTAGCAGCACCAGGCCCTGGGCATTCTGCAAACAGACATTATTTAAAATACTCTGCTTTGTTTACCTGAGGAGCTTACCTGTCCAGGCTCTAACAGTGGCTCCATTAGCTCTACCCCCTCTGCATAGACTTGAATTAGTGCAAGTAAATCCCTGGATTTGACAGCCTCAAGTAATTCACTCAGCTTAGCTGCTGCAGATGCACAAGTCTTTCTAGAGAACTTATGATCTACATATTTAGCAGTGATAAATTCTTTACGTGCAGTCCTGTGGGGTGTGAAAATAGAGCTTGGTTTAGAAATTTTTAGAAAAACAGGTCAATGATTGACATTTAAAATCACCTTGTCTAACGTGGGAGCTGAGAAGGGAAGAAGAAAGTTACCCGATAAAGACCGCACTGTTTATTATCACAATTCAGGTCTTTCTTGCAAAAAGCCCAAAATAAAGTACACATTCAATTTTATCCTGCCCTCTTGTTATACATGAAAATTATGCTGGAGACTAAGACCAAAGAAAAAACAAAGCCTGAAATGTGATTTCTCATGGAAACTGATCTACATATAAAAGAAGCGGGATAAGCATTAAAAACGTGCTAAAAACAGGATAAAAGAAGAAATACTGAGTCCCCCACAATAAGTTAAAAGGTCTTCTGTGGCAAAACTACATCTGTTACGCTCTTGGTGCAACTCCTGCCCCAGGAAAGGAAGAAGCAGCTCATCACCATCTCAAGACAGTACCCAAAGCTCACGACATTTAGTTCAACTGTGTTCATCAGCTACAAAACTCTTAAACATTCCAGATTCAAAATAACACATCTTGAAACCAAACTTGAAAGTTTTCCACATCAAGAAGCAGAGGTAGCTAAAATCTGACTACCTGACAAGAGATTGAACTTCTAAGAAACTCCACAGTTGGAATAAAAAACCCCCTGCCTTCTGCCATCCTCACCCTCCTCTGGCTTGGTTACTGTTTAGACGTGTTATATCACATAGCTATTCCACGGTAAACTTAATGTTAAAGAATTCAGAGATTCAAAACTTACATATCACTTGATGGACTGGGTTTAGGTGAAGGACTGGGTAAATTCCCTTCCATAATATCATTAAAACTAGTATTTCCTACATTCTTAGCCAGCTGCAATAAGGAAAAAAACCATATATGAAGATGGGGGGTTTTTTTGAGTCTAACAGCAACCTGAAAACTGGACTATTAATGTGCATTTTCCACACTCTTAGTAAAAGATGGAACACACGGAACTGCAAAATTGAAGCTCAATCATTACATTTAAATATAAAGTCATTAAAAAGATTTTGAAGTGTGACTCCTATCATTCCAGCGCTTGTAAAATATTCTTCACAGCTAATTCATTGTACTGCAAGACAACCTGTGTCCAATATAAAAACAGAATGAGAAATGAGCAGCATGAGCACAAACAGTGTCAGTGCACTGCTGAGGAAGTTACTTTTGGGAAGCAGCTCAGACCTACTGGAAGGTCACAAGCAGCAAAATTTGATTTAAATGGCTAGTAAACTTCGCCAAGATCTCAAGATTTCAGAAGGAGTACTAGTACTAATGTTAAACCCATGCACAAGTCCAGAATTGCCATCTATCTTCTCTCAGTTTTCCCATACAGAATTTCTGTAACAAGCATCTTCTCACAGGCCAAACACAGCTGGAGATAAACCTGCTGTAACTGGCATTTTTTGTTTGTGTTTTTTT
>NW_010222879.1:0-3036 GCF_000695765.1 Mesitornis unicolor | reverse complement strand
ACTATTATATATATATATAAAAAATGGATAATCTATGTTGGCCAAACCCTTCTGCTGTGGTGTGATCTTCCGTGGTCAGACCATCACTTATCACTGCATTCAGCAAGCAGAAATGCATTTTTCTCTCTCCATCCCCACGCTGTTAATTTCCAATATTACTTAATGGAGAAAACATTGCAAAGCTGCTTTCCCGTTTGATTTTGAAGGAGGGAAATCACGGCGTGACCATGAAAAGCAGCAAAAAGCCGGCAAGATTATCTCCATACAAACAGCTTTTTTATTACTGCAACTAAAAATAGATGAGAGATCTCCACCACTTTCCATCTTCCATGCTTGCAAGTGTTTTTCTCTCTTGGTGTAATTGATTTCCATTGGTTTCTGTGAAGTTTAATATTCAGAAAACCCGGCAGAGCAGGGGAATGGGTTTGGGTTGAAGCTGATGGCTCCTTCCCCAGCTGTATCACCCCCTTTTTTGCTCACAGGGCTGTTATCCATGGCAAACTCCGGCCCCAACACCAACGGCTCCCAGTTCTTCATCACCTGCGACAAAACGGACTGGCTGGACGGGAAGCACGTGGTGTTCGGGGAGGTGACGGAGGGCATGGACGTGGTGCGGCAGATCGAGGTAGGTGCCACGGGTAGAGCCCTTCTCCTTCCCACCCATAGATTTTGTGCTTTTACTTCTCCCTGCTCTTCTCTTCAAGGCCCAGGGCACCAAAGACGGGAAACCGAAGCAGAAGGTGATTATTTCGGACTGCGGGGAGTGCCCGTGAGCCCCTTGCAGGGGACTGGATGGGGTGGGACAGCCCTAGGACCCCCAGACAGCGCCCAGCACCCGTGGTTTCTGTTGAAATCCCCCTGCAAAGCTCGGTGTGAACCTGCCCGTGGCCGGCGCTGCGGGGTGTGACCCCTCAGGATAAATCGCTTTTCAGCCTGCGCTGCCCTGGTTCTGCTGCTGTGCTCCGGAAAGACTTTATAGAGAGTGAAAATAAAAACCTGGTTTTAAAAACACTGAGCACCTTGGGCTGTTGGATTCTCACCGGGTGAGGATGATGCAAAGGTGCTTTGATTTTTTTTTGCATTTGCCCTCATCTTCTCAAATCCGGTGCCTAAATCCTGGCTCCAGGGGAAGCTGCCCACACTGGGGCATGAAGAGCAGAGCTGAATCTCCCCTGGTTTTTCTGCGACGGGGTTTTGAGGTGGTTTTTGGCCTCTCCCGGCTCTGTAATGTCCTTTCCCATCAGCAGAGGGAGGCAGGGCCCTGACTGGTGGCCACCCTGGTCCAGCACCACCTCCATCCCATAGGGATGCCATGGGGATGTGTAAACGGGAGAACAAAGTCTGGACAAGATGGACCAGGACATGAAGAAGAGCAATAAAAGGAGAAAAAGAAGTGATGAGGCTGTAGGAAGGGTTTAACTTCCAAACTTGGAAAGTGCATTGATAGTTCCCATCAGGGGGTCCCATGAAGGGAACAGCACCATTGGGCAGTGATGGATTTGGGGTTTCCTTTGGGATTATGGCACTGGGCACTTGTGGGATGTGTGGTTTTGAGGGTGCTCAGGTGTTGGCAGAAGGATGGGGCTGCCAGGGTAGAAATGGGGGTCACTGTGTGGGGCTGGGATTTAGGGGATGTTTTCTGGGCCTTGTGCAATTGGGGATTTTTGGTTTTGCCAGCCCAGCTGCTCACAGATTGGTGGTGTTGCTTTTCCATAATAAACACGGGGTTGCTTTTATTTGCTTGCTCGTTTTCCACCCTGTTTGGGCTGGGACAAGGTGAGAACCGGGCCCTGGCATCCTCACAAACAGACAAAACCACCCCAGCGTTTCCCCCTTCGCTCCCTTCTTTTTGTTGTTTACATCTCCAATTTTTGAAGCCAGACCTTGCAGAAATCTCGAGCCACAGCTGAAGCAGAGAAAGCCACTGCTTGATGGAGGGGGTCGATGGAAACCCTGGGTTTTTTCTCCCCACCACATCATCTGGAGCCGTGATCCCATTCTGAGCAGGATTTCATGGGGGAAATCCATTCAGTGGATGAAATCTCTCCAAAGAGGCCAGACCTTTTCTCAGGAAGCCAGGCACTGGCAAGGAGCAGATTTTTCTTATTCTGGTGGGTTTATTGAGCGTTTCTCTTCTCATTTGGTGATGCCAGGTTCATTATTTGTTCAGTGACACAAGGCTCCCCGCGTACCCGAGCTGAGAACCGGGCCAGGCCCCGTTTCCTTATAAAGTCAGAGCAAATCAATAACTTAATTGTGCAAACAGCACAGGGAAGCACCCACGGGTGCAGCCTGACCCAAACCTCACACCATAGCGCTTTGGCTGGGCTCATTTTCAAGCCAACAGGTACAATTTTAGCCGATCCTGGGTAGTTTTTGCATTGCGAAATCCCCCCCGGCCGAACAGAGCGCCGCTGTGCTGTGACATTTATTAAGAAACAAACAGCGAGAGAAGCGAGGTGTTTACTTTCCAAACCAAGGCATTTATTTTATAACAGAGTCGTGGCTCAATATGGATGTTTTTCAATGTTGGTTTTTGTTTTTTTTCCAACTGGCTGAGTTTTGTGCAGTTTTAAGTCAACAGGAGCGGGTTAGTCAGCCAGCTGCTTAATTGGCTGGGGGTGTTTTCATTAAGGGAATTAAAAGCGCTGGTTAAGGTGAGTGGGTAGACAGGGCCAGAAACGGCTCCATCCCAAAGCGTTTGGATGCCACCTCCCTTGTCCCAGTTACCCTTCAGCACAAACTGCCTCGATCACGAAGAGATTCATCAGCCACACATCCTCTTTTTCCTATATATATGTATGTATATGTGTTGCATTAAGTGTGAGAGAATAAAAGTTTTCTATTATTTACATCCACTTATAGAAAGGGGTGGGAGGGATTTCTTTTCATTATTTATTATTATTATTAATGGACTTTGCTGGGGTCCAGCCCATGAAGCTCCTTTTTCATGCACTTTTCAGTGTGGTGTTGCTCCGGCTGGGATGGGGATGGGGTGGGATGAAATGGATGGGGATGGGGATGGGGATGGGGATG
>NW_010222878.1:0-3024 GCF_000695765.1 Mesitornis unicolor | reverse complement strand
AATCCCTAACATTCTGTGATTCTGTGATCTATTTAAAAAGACAAGTCCAACCATAATTTGAAATGCTACACTGGGAACCAGAAAGTGCTAACTACTAGAAGGTGCATTGAAACTCCTGAACTACAGCTGAATAAAAGACCCAAGGGAGCTATGTAATATCAGTAGGCAAAATATTGACTCTGTACTATGTATGTAGTGTACAGAAGGCAATTTTTTTTGAGAAATACTCCCTTTTACATTGTAAAGGGACACCAGTAGACAGGGCTGAAACAGGGAATCTCTGACAGCTCTTTTCCACACCATTTTCTCTAATGTCTCAGTCACTGAGTCACTGGAACTTGACCAACTGACAAGCTAAAAAGTGTTTTTAAGAACTTACATGGGCCATCAGGTCTAAAGATAACTCCTTGCAGCTTATTGTGCAACACGACTTGTAACAGAACACAGAAGAAAATCTTGCAAGTTCTCAAAAAACTTCCTTATCATCCTTTGCAAACAGTTTTGGCTGTAGGAAAGAATTATCTGAGCCTGAACTAGACTTCTCATTTCAAAAAGCCTATATGCAACTATTTATTTTAATAACTTGCAAATCTATCCACGTGGATTAGGCATCCAGCTCCCACAAAAATTTTAATGAGAGATTCCTGCATCCACTTCTGAAAAAACAAACTATGCTGCTTAGCTCACACTACCAAACATCACAGATTTTGCAATTATCGTGAAGAGTTTCACCGATACTTCATTTTGCCTATTCTAACATAGGAAAGCATACAGACAAAAACTAGAAGAAAACACAAAGCAAAACAAAAAACTAAAGCACAAGTATCAATTAAATTGTACAGAAGACTTTTCAAAAGCATGGGTTCCTCCCATTTCATGTAGCAAGGGAACAAAGTGCACTTACACACCTTAGATTTAAGTGCTAGAGCTAATCTAAACGTTTCCAACCAAAACCAACTACGCACAGCAAAACCTGCTAGAAAATCACCACTTTGACTACATTAGATATTCTGAAATATTTATTTTCTTTTTAAGAAAGGTTCAGCAAGTGCTCTGCTACAACTACTCATTTATCTCCTACTGCCTACGGGCATTTTGGCAGTCAACGAAGTAAGTCTTCTAAACGTTGCATAATTTAACTGACTTGATCTACTCCTCTGATCTTTTATTATCAAAAGAATAATAGAACTTTATGGCCAGATATTTAAAGTAAGTTCTCGTGTCTCTTACACTTGGTCTAACAATACAGCACTGGAAACGTAATAATATAAAAAGTGCTTATGACAGTTTTAAAGGATATTTTAAAACCTCAAAATCTGAATCAGATAGGACAAAAGGTCCAATTTACTTGCATGTTAGAACAACTCAGTGCAGTTATGGCAGCAAAGTTTCCTGAAATCCAGTTTCCCTGGGGTTCAGAGCTGCAGTACGAGTTCATGTTCACTCCTCAGCACTGCCCTGCGTACAGGGTCCCCAGCATCCCAGTTCCTGACTGATCCTGTTCGTGTACCTGAGACACTCCCCATGGGTAAGCCATGCTGAATTTATTGGATTGGTGCCTTTTTCTATTCTCCTTGTCAAATTTGGGGATGGAGGAAGACAAGAACTTGCAGAACTCCAAGAACCTTGCAGACAGCCCTAGTGCTGGTACAGGTACCAGTTCTCCACACCAGCCTGGTAACACTGCAGTCTCTCTGAAGAGCCCTCTGTGACAGCTCACTACTTACTGCTCTGTTAAGATCCTGTATAAACAAATTCCCTTTACTCCAAGTGAAGTTACATGATCTCTACACTCAGATATTTTGACTCAAACTGACTTATGTTGATTAGTCTTAAATATCTCCAAGACCATCTTGAGGAGAGGGGAAAAAACCCAAACCAAACACTTCATACAAGAAACACTGTTATATTTGAAATGATGTATTAGTGGATTTCCATTTGGTCGGTGGAATGGAAAAGAAGGAAGATGTATTATAAGAGAATCAAACGCTCATTTGTTTCTTATTTACTAAGAGCTTCGTCCCAATGGATTCCTAAGTTCAGGCAGAATTCTGGCTTCTCAGCAGAATGGTTTATGTTGGGCGTTTCAACAGTTACAAAATTTAAAATTCAACAGAAAGATTCAAGAGATTTTCATGAACTTAAGTGGAAGAGGACATGAAAGCTTCCTCCTCCACCCACCCCTTTGTCCCCCTATTAAAAATGATGTCTGGCTCCTACTCCACTGGTACCCAAGCATTTCCTCCCATACCAGCTAGCATTCCTTTGGTAATGGATAACAGAAACTTCTACTCTGCAAATCCATGCTACTACCAGCCTAACCAGAGGGGTGTGCATGTGTTACTGATATGGCACTCCTATAAAAGCAAATATTTTCTTCACCTTCTATTAACACATTAAATAACTGTATCTCCTTGTACTACTATCTCTTTCATACTTATTCCAAAAATCCCTAGGGAAACAGTGCCTAACATCAACTTCCCTTCCACTGCAATTATAAGCTTCATCAACAGAAGAGCAGACTAACGTACTTAGGGAGGCACTGAAGTATCAAGAACTGAAATGCAAGTGGGGAATTTGTGGGGCAACCAACTCTTCTCCCCACTAGGTGTCCACACACCTGTAACTCACACTGCAGTTACTTCTGACCACTTTCCAGATGGAGATGACCAAGGTAAGTACCACATGAGAACAATATTTTCTCCAAGACAGTGAGCTCCATGATAGAAGGATATGCATACTTAAAATACCTTTATACCACTTCCAATCTTCGAAAGAGTGATTCTGAGCTTGTGGAGATTCTACCACCAAACAAGTTCAAATACATACACATGTGAGAAGAACATTAACTCCACTGCAGACGCTGTGAAGCACATCCCATTCTCAAACATTTCAAAGACTTTACATGGGATGCAAAGCTACAGCGGAAGGGCGGGGAAGATCAAGACCACTTCGGAAAAATAATTTAAATAAGAATTAAAAAATTCAGGCAGGCAGTACAAACTGATCTTCCATCCTGTTAAA
>NW_010222877.1:0-3019 GCF_000695765.1 Mesitornis unicolor | reverse complement strand
ATATATATATATATATATATATATATATAATGTAAATGAAACTATTATAGCCCTAGAAGTTTCAGCTATGAAAAAGAATGCCATTCTGCTTGATGTTTTAGGATAAAGTAAAATCAAACTGGCAAAAGACTCTTAGAATGAGTTGGCCTGTTGATGTAGAATCATCCAGAATCTGTGCATCTATCCTGTCTATGTCATTTCTAAAGCAACCTGTACTGCAGGATGAGGCCTATGGATTTTATTGGAACGCAATCATCACAGCTGTATCTGCCAAATAACCTACCACATGGTTATATCCTATCCAATGGTATCAAACAAACAACTTCACGTTAATTTTAAAGTCATGCACATGAAGATACATTGTGTGTACTTATCCACGCCAGAACAACTTCTGCTGACCAGATCCAGTCCTCCACCCTTTACTTAATTTCAAAGTGATAAAGAACATTTAAAGACAACAGCAGAGATCTTAGAATTTGCTGCAATGTCTGTTTTCTTGTAAGAAAGTTATCTGCATGTTATAGCAAAGTTATTTTAGCACTTACCATAACACTTTTCAACTTAAAGTACTGGTACTTGCTTAAGAATGCACACCACAATACATATGCATACATCTGAAAGAGATTGACATATAGATCTCTCACCCACCTAAAAACTATTGGGAAAGATATGTAAAATATGAATCCACAGTTTTAATTTAAGCAAGTTTCCTGATCAAAAATCAAATCTTTGAAATAAGAAGGGGATGATGTGATCCAAATCAGAAATGAACTTTTCCTAACCCCTTGCTTTCCACAACTGAAATCCAGCTCTCTCTAAAACTGCTGAAGTATCATTTGAAAACATGAAACATTTGAGTGTAGGAGGAATGGCTTAAAACACCATAGTGCTTATCTAAATAATAACTTGTTCATTGACTTCTCAATCAGTTCTTAAGGGTTTTTTCAAATCAAGATTATGATTAGATGCTTAATACGATGTGAAATCTTAACTAAGGGAATAGCTTTTAAGTTTTACTAATACTCAACAGTGACACACTCAAATGATTGTGAAGGAATTTCCATTTTACATGGGCAGCTGGCTACAAACAACACATTCTAAAATCCAAGTATACATACAATGTACGTATATTACAACATCAGGCTCAATTTTAGTTCTTAATAGTTAAGTGGAGTACACTAGATTTTAAGAGCTGAACAAGGACTTTTCAAATTTAATACAATATGAAAATAATTATGTGTGATAACTTAATGAAAATTTTTTTCTGGAGGTATTTTGGAGATTAAGACAAGCCAGTCTTTATTCTGACTACACTGGAACTAAGCAGTAAGATATTACCCAATCCTACAAAGTTTATAAACCCCAGTCATCTGGGTGGGCATTGAAAATAATTGTTCTCACAAACCAGGATACTTCTGCAAGCAACACAAAGAATTCTGTTTCCCATTCAAATCCTCTATCAGCTAATGAGATACTCTGAAACAATAAGCAGTGACCCAGTAAAAATAATCAGGTAAGATTTTACTTATTTAAATATAGATTTTAAGCTTCTACTATGATGTAAAAATTGTTTTGTACTGCATTCTAGACAACAGTATGGTAACACCTATGGTAAGATATGCCAGTGACATGCCACATCTCACAGAAGTTATGGTAGCGCTGCTATTATCAGACTGCAACAGATGGGTTTCATTGAGAGAAAAAAAATAGAAGTTTTTTTATACATCTAATGCTGGAATTCTCCATCAATACTATAATTTCCAACACACAATGAAGATTGCTGTTCTGATATCATAAATAAAATGCTTATTTTTCACATTATAAATGGAGAAATGAAACACTAAAAAAATAGTATGTTGCCAGTCATGAGTGAAACCTAATAACTAAGCAAACCAAAACCGTAAAATGTGTTGGGATCAAATTAGTATCCCACAGAGAGTTACCTTCAGGTTTCACTTTACTACGGAAACACTTGAAAGGACGCACAAGTAGCCTCTGTTGTCTTTTACTACAGGAATTGCTGATGCTTGTGATTTAATGGTAGAGGAGCTGAGGTTTCAAGCCATTACATCTTCCCCCCCCCCCAAAAAAAAGAAGATAATTATGTGTTTCATTTCTCTTGGAGATCTTCAACCACTAAGTGACCCAAAATAAAAATTAGTTTTGTGTTCTCTTATGCAATTTCTGAGTAGGAATTTGAGGTGTTAAAGGAGAAACTCACTAGTCTTTCCTAAAAATGGACTAAAAAAAGACAAGACACAGCAGAGATTCCTTGGTGAACCATTAGCTCTTTTTTATTACAGTTACTCTTAAACTTCCGTACCGTATCACTCTAGCAAGTGAAGTACTCACAGCACGTTACACATAAACAAAATAAATTCATACTAATGAAGAAGAGTTCGGGATTTTGGCTTACCAATGTAAAAGGTATTAATACCCTACCTGATTTATTTTGCTTTACATCTCATTTATTCAGCAAAAATAACTTTATGGTTACACTTTCACATCACCAGGCTCCAACCCCATCCCAGTCATCGAGGACCTGGGATCTTGCTCTCCTCTCTAAGAGAAGACAAAGTTTTGCAGGGGTTTTGGCTTAGTAACAAGATAAATAAAAAGACCAATAAAATCTGTCACATAACCAAAGCACAAAATCAAAGAGATTTAATTTTTCTTAAAAAAAACCAAAACAATCATCAGGAGCATCCTGCAGAACACATGCACACACAACCTCAAAATTCAGGGGCACAGCTCCTAAGCTAACCATGCCCCTCCAAACAAACGCCTGTCGGGATCCCGAACCAGGCGATACAGCTCACTTGAGACAGACTGAGGGCAGGGGTGAGACCTTGCAGGGATTTCTGTGTTTCTCTGCGGGCGGGCAGGTACCAGGCCGGGAGCAGGCAGACGCCCAGGCCGGCCTCACGGGACTCCGGGCAGTCTCGCAAGCTTGCAGGCACACAGGGAGCTGAGCCTTGCTCGGGCAGCGGAGAGGGCACCATCCGCCCAGCCCACCCTA
>NW_010222876.1:0-3012 GCF_000695765.1 Mesitornis unicolor | reverse complement strand
CCCTTCCAACCCCTAATATTCTGTGATTCTGCGAACTGTTCTGAAGCAGAACTCTGTGATTTCTCACTGTTCCTCCAACCTATCCATCATGATCTTCTACATTTAGATCAATAAACCTCAAAGGAATGACTATTTCAGCGTTAGAATGTCTTTCTTCCCAAGTGAAATTATAGCTGTTAAAGTTGTATAGTTTTAACATTATGCAAGCAGTTAACAAACTTCCTGAAGTTGGAGACCAGTGTCTTGTCAAGGGGGGAATTTATTTTCGAGATACGCGTGTGTATGAAAGATAAGTAATTGTAAGTTGTTAGTAACTCATATGTGAGTTTCACAATTTAGACCAGAAACAGTGTAAGATTATTTTTTTAGAAAAACAACATTTTTTTCTAGACAGTGGATGTAAAAGTGGCATCTAAAACTTAGGCCTGCAGAAAGACAGACTCCTTTGCATGTTACTTTTTGTGTGTCTGTTTGAGCTAAGAATTTATGTCAAATCACAGTTTTATGAGATTTGAAACACTTAGCTGCTTCTTAAAATCTCAGCATCAAATGACTGAGTAGTATAAGATTAAAATCTACTGTACTTGTGCAATTTTGATTGTATGAACAAAACAAAAAAAATTGGTGTTTCGTACATTCACTAGAGAAAGAGACCATGAGAACATCTTGTCTGACACCTTGTATATACTATAGTGTGTACTATAGTATATACTTTTTGTATATACTATAGATTTTAAACATTTTAAATAGTCATCCAGAAATACAGATAAAGAATCTGATCTCTCTAAATCTACATCGACTTGCATTTGGCCGAATCTTCCAAAAAAAAAAGAGCGTAATCTTTACCTGGAGATTCCCTCCAAAGGGAATTCATCATCTCTGGTAGTTTGTTGCAATGCTTTGTCATAGTCATTGTTAGAAAAAATTCCCTATTTCTAATTTAAATTTGTCTGGTTTCAGTCTGCAATCATTATTATAAGTCCTCTGTAAAATTAAAGACAACATTACCATACAATATGTTCTCTCCGTTCAGCTATGTATCTGTTGTAAATAAGTCTCGGTTATGTTTTTCGTAAACTAAATATATTGGACTCTCTCAAACTCTTGCTTAAAATCAGATTTTTCATTGCCCCTAATTTCTTAATATTCCTTTTCAGAAGGGCAGAAATAGAACAACATAAAGCATTTTTAATTTGATGTCCCCGATGTAGAACACAGATATGAGACTTGCATTATTCTTACTCACCTATCTCTGTGTATTTCTCCAAGGACTATACAAGCGCTTTTGGGTCTTTTTGCTTTTTGACTTATTAGACTCAGATCTCATATTCACCTGCATGTCTGTTATGATCTTTAAATCCCTGCATAGTTGCAACTTTTCAGGATATTGTTCTGCATGCATATCCTCCATTCCCCATTCACATGTAAAGTTACTTGACTTTATACTTGGTTACATTGAACACATTTTGCTTAAATGAGGAACTGACTAGTGACTTTCCTGTCATTATATAAAACCTTAGTGTCATAGACACATATTTACATGTAATTGCCTGTGAAATTTTATGCAGTATCAGATCTGGTACTCCACAGAAGCAAAACTTCCCTGCAAAATGATGATTCTGCATTCACAACTAATTTTTATAGGAGAGAAATAGTTTTTCCTTCAGGTATCATTTTTTATTCCGAGAAAAGTATGCCCTCCTGATATTCAGTTACCTTCAGCAAGGTTTTCTAATAAAAAAATTAAATTGAGTGTGTCTGACAAAGTTCATTTTTCTATAAACCCATGTTGACTGCATTATGTTCACATTTTTCTGTAGTTGGTTCTCATATAATCTATTTTATTATTTCCCTGGGATATGCATCAAGCTATTCAGCTTAGTCAGGATACCTAGCTTTATCTTATGAATATTTCAACAATCTTCTAGACTTTTAAAATTTTCCTGTTATTCTGAGGTTTAATAATATGTTAAGAGCTAGTCAACTCTTTCAAAATTATCAGGAACAAATTATCTAACCTGACAGATATATGTTCCTATAAAAAAACCTCTGATTATCATCTCCTTCAGTTGTTAGAGGCCTGGAAAATACTTACTCATCTTTAGGTAATGAAAGTATAATTTCTCATTCTTCGGGGGTTTTGTTTGTTTGTTTGTTTGGTTTGGTTAGTTGTTTTTTTACTAAACCAGACATGGAATCCTTGGCTTGCTTTATCAGTTTTCTTAGTTTCCCCCTTTCCCTTCTGTATCTTCCCCCTAGAGCTTCCATTACTTTTTCCATCTGCCTCTGCCTAGCAATTCTCATAGACTAAGTATCAGCCACACAAACCTCACAGGTACATGAGGAAACAGACTTCTTTCTTGATTTGTTCAGCTTCTCAAAACCCCAGGCACACAGCTCTCATTGAGACAGGCAGACAAGCAGATGTATCAAACACACAGCTTGACAAATCCTTTTAGATCCAATGAGATTGGCAGCTTTTCAACTATTTTTCCCCCACTTATTTTTCATCTGTGTTACGGGACTGTATTACAGAGACTGTTTGTCTCTGTCTGAGATTACTGATTTTTAATTGGTAAACTGAAATGAAACAGGTAGTATGTTTTGCTGGGAAATAATTCTTTGAACAATAGTATTTACAAAATCCTATTAGTTCTAATAAATTCCTTTTGGCAGCTAAACTTCTGGTTTGGGAAGGGCAGGTCCTTCATGAAAGTTTACTTCTCTCTCTCTCTCTTACCCAGGCCCAAAGTTCTGTCTAATTTTATCACTCACAAATATTATTTTAACAAAGTGGTTTCCTACATTGTTATTCAAAAGGATATATTTAAGTTTCCTGTATCTGCTTTCATCTGTCTTTTTAGGACATCCATTGCAATGGTAGCCTGTAGCATGATCAGTTAGAAACCTTGTTGAACTTGTATTTCACTCAGACTTTGCCAATGGATCATTATACATAGTTAGGCAAGTCTTTCTGCTTCATTCTTCTCTTGCCATAACAGAATCACAGAA
>NW_010222875.1:0-2928 GCF_000695765.1 Mesitornis unicolor | reverse complement strand
CAAACTAAAGAGACCCAGCTCCCTCAGCTGGAAAGCTTCTCTTTCAGTTCCCCATTACCCACAGCTCCACTGCATCCCCACTGCCAGAAATACAAACAAGGTGTCTGCTCAGCAGTGTTCTGGTCACATCTGAGGTAATTTGCTAATACAAGAAATTAACCTCCCACTGCTCAGCTCTGGGTAAGGAAAGGGGTAAGGAAAATGTGACCATCACCTCTTCCTTTGCGCAGGAGAAGGCGATCCGCCCAAACGCTGTCCCGTGATCCACTGCTCCTCCAACAGTCTTCAACTCCAGCTTGCACTGAAAGAGGGGGAAAAAGCGAGCCTGACTTGCAAGGACACCACTCTCAGTGCTACAGTTGCTCCAGCTTTTCACTGAGGCAGATGATTTCAAAATCACCCATACATGTATTTCCCAAGAAGGCAGAATTACCAAAGCAAACCACAGTTTTTTTTAAAAAATACACAGTTAAGTGTATGCAAGCTTTAATTAAAATGCACAGAATTAAGTGCAAAGTTGCTTTAAGAGCTTCCCCCCCAGCTCCTTTAATATTTTGTTCTCATGCAACGAGAGGTTTCTACGATAAGAGGCAGCTCTTGAACCTCAGAGCTGGAAAGCTTTCCAAGGACTAACCTGGTTATCAGCATAGCCTAACAAAGCCCTTTGCTTCTCCTCATCCTTCTCATATATTTTCATCCCGAGCAAATCAGACCAGTAGTTAACAGACTTCTGCAGATCAGAGACACCCAAGGTTACCTTTAGCACAGGATCTGTAATATTGCAATAACCTGGAATTAGCTACAAATAGATTGTAGCTTTAAACTCAGTTGAAGGAAAGTAACAAAGAAATAACAAAAACATGCTCTATCTCATAAAATGCCATCGAGACAAAGGCACAGTCCATTCCAATATCTCACTCATAAATCTCTCCTGAACAGCAGTAAGAGCAAGCGTGCACGTTTCACCTTGCTTGAGCTGTTCCTTGTCTTCCAAGTAGAACTTGTACCCCCCTGGGGCTTCAGCCTCAAAAATGCCAGCTGTGACTTCTTTGAGGGGCCACCCCATCTTCTTAGCATTGCTCACAGCCTGGCTGGACACAAGCGTTATGCCCTGGTGAGAAGAGAACAGACAGACATAACATTCACAGGGCAGTCGGTGCCCAAGCCCTGCCTTTCAACAGTCTGCCTCTGCAAATGGCCAGAAAAATTACTTTTTATATAACTTTTTATAACAGATGGACCATCTGATCTCCTGACAGTCAGGTACCTTGCTCCTATAAAATAAGCTTAACCTTACTGCGCATCCCAGGTATATTTGGAATGTATTAATTTACCCCTCTTTCACATAAAAGGGAACTAAAAAACAAAAGGAATTTAAAACTCTGCTTTGATGGATTGCACAGAAGCAGAAAATCAAATTTCTACCTTCTACCGTGGTCAGTAGACATCTGCAGCTGCAGGTGCTTGTTCCCTGACACCCCACAAACTGGGGGAAGAATATGAGCTCAGGGCAAGCAACAAGCAAACACATTACATGCATTCGTAGAAAAAACATGAGATCTTTATCAGCTGTGAGCTAGTAAATAACAAAAAAATAAGTGAAAATAAATAAAAAGTGTTCTCCTACAGCAAGATCCTCCTTAGCTAACCCTCCCACACTGGATCTGTCAGCAAATACCAGCTGCCCTACGCACACAACAACTGAGCTGGAAGGTGCTCAAGGAAGCATTTCCTGGATCCTAAGCAAACATAAAGCTGCCCTAGTTTCTGCTCTTCCAGGTTTCAGACAACTACAAAAGCAAGAACAAGAAGTATTTAAGGGACTAAATAGCATTAAAAAAATCAACTGGTACTACTTACATACCAGGCAGACTCCTAATCATAAAAATCAAAAAGCTTATCATAAGGAGAAAGATTTTGCTGCTAAGTGTGGCACTTACCAGAAAGTCATTGCCCAGGCAATATTCTCCAATCCCGTAATTGTAAGTTAACTCTGCAACAAAGTGATTGTCTTCTGGCCCGTAGCCCACCATCGTTTTGCTCCATTTTCCATCATAAGGGCTGGAACATCCATATTTAATTGCCATGAGTATTAGAAACAAACATCAAGAACTGCAAATATCAGCGTTTCAAGGAAGAATTGCATTTGTGGAGCAGCAAATGGCCCAGGTAACCCAGTAACCTCCAGCAAGCAGAGCTGACAACTGTGAAGGTTTCTTGCTGCAGCTCAGCTCATGGTCAATAGCTTTGACTTTAGGCTGCCAACCACAACTGTGGGACAAAAACTAATGCTTAAAACAGCTCATGTTTTAAGAGTGTAAGTTACTTGTTAGCTGGAATAATACACGCACTTCATTCTTGTGAAGTAGGAAAAGTGGTTAGGCACCAGATTGGGAGATTTCTTTAATTCACAGAAAAAGACAAAAGCCTCTGGGGCCACCAGGAGGGATTTTTAACTCAACACCCCCGACAGCCCCATGTCTGCAAAAAAACAACATAACTGAAGGCAATCCCAGGGAAGTTTAGATAAAAAAAATAAATATATATACAGTTCAGTATCAGCCTACAGGCGAAATAGAACAATACTTGTGCTTTGATACAAACATCACACCCACATAGAAAGGGGAACTGCTGATTCCAAGGGAAGTGCTTCAGAAAGTCAAACCAAAACGACCCTGTTTTAATGATACACTAACAGTGGGTGGTTTATGAAGAACCAAGGCCCGGGAGGGCGCACAGCCCCACTCACCCGTTGCAGGCGGCTTTGCAGCCCTCCTCGAACTCCTCGTGCCTCAGCACCTTACGAAGGAGACGATGCAGAGGTAAGCCCAGCGGTGACACCTTCCCCTTGCCCCTCAGCAGCCCCCGCCCGCTCCCGGGGCAGGACCCAAGGGCTGGGGAACGCGCCCACTGGAGCGGAGGGCGGAG
>NW_010222874.1:0-2981 GCF_000695765.1 Mesitornis unicolor | reverse complement strand
TGATGATGAGGCTAAAACTGTTTTTTTCTTCTCTGCTGGAAATGCAGGAAAGGGGCAAGTCTATCAAATTAACATCTACACAAGAAAACATCTCTGCCACGTTATGTTGGTTAACAGGACCGGTGTCCATCTGACTCCTTAAACAGGCCACGCATTCTGTTACAGAAACACAGCCTTGATGCCTGCTCTAGCCCCGGCGATTGATGTAATTTGGAACAAACTATAGCGTTTCCATATCTGGCCTAATTTGTCCCAAATTTCCAGCTGTGGTATCCGATACTTTCCCAATGGATAAAGTGTATACACCATGATTCGTTTCTCTTCACTCAGTTTAGTGAGGACTACATTATGTGGGAAGCTGAGAGTTTTAGAGGGTGAGGTTAATTTGAGAGAGGTAGTGCAAAGCTATACTAACGCCACCTTCTCTGTGGCCCTAAATAATACCCTTTCTGGATTGGACTTCTAAAAAATTTCTTATGTCTCAACTACTATTGCATAAATCATGTCTCTGAAAAATACAGCGATGATTATTTTTACATTTGAAAACAATCCCGTGTGTGAGTTTCATTCTTTCTTTGATCAACAAAGCTTTGTTTGGTACACAAAAAGAAAAGCAATAATATTAACCAGCATTAACATATAAGAGAGAACTCACAGAAGATGTCACTTACAGAAAACTATAGACATACCAGAACAAAACCGATTTAAAATATATAATTTCACTCCTAAAATGTTTTTTTTTCTTGAAGAATAATTTTGGTGAAGTGATGAAAACCTGAAATGCTATCTTTTCACATCTCTGCTGGAGATAAACATGATAATGCAGAACCTTCTCTGATGATTTCCACCATACCAAAATCAGAAAGTAAGACTTATAAGAAATCCAGGGTGAGGAGAGGAAAAGAAAAAGACTGTTTCTCTTGCTTTTTTCCCTGCAAGTTAAAATAAGCTAATTTCTTACCGTCTTTGGATGAGGATCATATTTCAGAATTATTACTCCCTCCTAATCTCCAAAAAGGTGAGCTCTATCCATGGGTGCTTAATAGTGGCAGCTTGTCAAAAAGACCCTGTCATTCACCCAGCACTGTCTCCAGAATATAAAATCTGTGCTAATGCCTAACAGGGAAGAGAGTACATTTTCTCTGGTTTTCAGCTTGACTTTGGGACTACCTGAAGCAGCCTCTTTCAAAGACTGTTTCTATCCGTGCCAGACATGAGCAGGCAATAGGAGTTATAGGATTCAAACAGCTTCCTTACCCTTTTCACATCGCTTTCTTCAAAGGCACCAAGTCTTCTCATCCCTCTCTGAGCTATTCCAGGAAGAGATGTGCAGCCAGAGGTGCTGTAAGTAAGAACAGGGTATAAGAAAACGTAGTAAGTCACTTCTCTCAGATTATTTTGTTAGTAGAATAAAGAAAAGCACTATTAGCCTTGTAATACCTTGATGTTTTAATTTTACAATGTTTGTAAAGCAGTTAATATGTCAGTCCTGGCATTAAAAAACAGGAATTATCTCAGACTGAGGTTTATCGTATGTGTGAAGCTAATGCTTCACATTGTCAAGAAGCAAGAGTAATGTTAAAGGTAATATTTATTCTCAACAATAAAACTGGCACGTGTATCTTACCAATACATATATAAATTAGATGGGTTTTGGATAGAAAATAAGGTTTAATTAAAGGAAGGCTATTTTCGGAAGATAAAGTCTTTCTTATCTAACACTTGTTCTTGTCAAGCCAGAGAGATTGTATGGCAATTGGAGTTTTCATCTGTAAAAGTGTCTCCTTGGATATTAGTTTCTGAAAGACATGAACCTAATTAGAGTAGAGGTGTTCAGCTGAGCTCCCTGAGCTCACTGTCTGTCCTGGCTGATCAGCTGTGGCAGTTTTAGAATACCATTCTTCCCTCCTGGGGCTGGACTGCCAAGACATGGCCGCTTGGCTTTGTCTGTGAAATCTTCTGACCTGTAAGCATTGCTCATGCTGCCTTTCCCCGTGGCTTCTGGATTAATCCAGGGTGATGCCTATGCTGCACGTGTGCTGATGGGCTGAGGGAGCTTTGAATTCTTTAGTTTTAAGGATGCTTTAAAACCAAAGAATTCCACTCAAACCAGCAATGGGAGGTATGTCAGAGTACACCAGTCTGTGATATTCACCCACCTCCTGTCTCCATCCCCAGATAACTATGGAGAATTGAACTATTATTTGAGGAAGTCATCTTTTTTTTCTATCTGTTGAGGTCTGGTGAGAACATTATGTCACTTGAGGATAGGCTTGGCCTCTACAACAACAAAAAACATTCAAAGAGATATAGCAGCAACTGGTCACTCAATAGTAATTTGTACTTAAAACAAAACAGGAATATGAGCACCTTTTCTTGACTTCGGTAATGTATATCGAGGAATTGTCCTGTAAGTCATAAACCTGGTATCTGAAAGTTTAATTTTCATAGATAAGAGTCACTCAAAAACCTCCCAAGGTGAAACGAAGTAGAGAGAGAAATAATTAAAATTTCTGTGAAGGCAGTGCTCATAAATATTTATATTGGAATTAATGGAAAAAGAGTTTTTAATGCTAATATTGTACAAGATTTTACGGTGCATCAGGGGTTTTTATTCTTTTTTAGGATTATTTCTAACCTCTCATTTGTTTTTGCCTCTAGCATTTCAGTCATACACACCTGTAAGGACAACAAGTATGATCACCTTTGAAAGCAAGATGAAAGAGAATAAAAGTACAGACACTGTATGCTCGCTACACAGAGCTCCTTAGCTAAGCTGTTGTGCTGGTACTGTGTCTGAAGTTGGTACGTCCATCGCAGCTGCTTGGCTTCTGTCCTGCAGGACTGCCAGCCCAAGGAAGTGGAACAGCATTGGGCAGCAAGGGCAGCACTGTGAGAATGTAATGTCCTGGTTTTGCTGGGATAGAATCGTGGAATCATTTTTCTTATTCAGGAAAGCTGCATTTTTTTAGAAGACTGCA
>NW_010222873.1:0-3005 GCF_000695765.1 Mesitornis unicolor | reverse complement strand
CCATGTGGCCCCCTTTCCGTAGGGGAAAAAAGCCCTCAGAAGTCCAATATGGGGGAGAGAGGGAGAGAGGGAGGGAGAGAGAGAGAGGGAGGGAGAGAGAGAGAGTACGAGAGAGAGGTTCCTGTGAGTGAAAAGCTGCTTCATCTCAGTCTTGCAGAAAAACCTGAGAAGTTTGACATGCTTAAGTGTGCAGTTACATCTGATGGAGGTTGATGCTGCCATAGGAAGTGGGTAGAACTGGACAATTCACACTGGAGAGAATTGAAGCTGAGGTCCAGTATCTGTGTCCTAACCACAAGGCTGAGCAGTAGCCTGAGATGCTGCTTTGACGGTTGAAGTGGTTTCATCTGTGCTGTCGAGAACAGAGGTATTATGAGGTAAAAAGGAAAGCAGGTAAAAGAGAGCCTAGTCTAGCACCTTCAGTATCCTTCTGTGGGACGCAACTGATATGCCATGGCCAGGATTATGTATGCATCTATACTAGATCATCACTGAATAAAATCAAAACCAGTCATAGAAGTAGGGACTACAATACTAACCTTTTGCTGAAGCTACATCTGAAATAAGCATATGAATCAGACAGAATTATTTCCATCGCTGTTGGTTTCTTAACAACTCTGTTATTTGAAATCTTAAACAATTACACCAAACATGTAAATATATGTATAAACATGGATGTACATAAAAGTAGTAATTTTCTAACCAGTATCATCTGCTAAACCATTAAGACTTCACTGGATAAAATAAGAGACAATCTAATCACTCTGTGCTTTATATTGCTTTAACTACTCCAAGTTTTCATGATAAAACACTTGCCAGAAAGTTGTGGTTTGCTTATATCAAAGAACTATATTGCTAGTTACTTGTATTATTTGTTGGTTTCATTTTGACTGTTAGATTCCAGCATCCCTTGCTTCTGTGATTCATTTTTCTAACAGAAAATATCAAACCTGCTCCAAAGTTGCATAAAATTACTTGTCTGAATTATTAAGAAATGCAGTTCCACAGTATCACAGGACTTCCCAAATTCGCTTTTTTTCAATATTATGTCCTGAATCTCCTTTAATGCTGTTCCCAGAAAGTAACTCATGATTCTTTATTAGTTATGAAAGATGTTAACTTAATGACTGCACTAAAAATGTGTTTTTCTCTTCTTACCATAGCTTGAAGGAAATACAATTGCCAAGGCATTATCTCTAACACTGATCTCGTACTAGTAGTGTACATGTAACCTTTTCATGATTGATTCTTTAAAACCTTGCCAAATGGGTTTTTTTAACATGTTAATGCAGACCTGATTTCATTTTCAATAGACTGCATCTTTAATTGCAAGAATAATTTTAGACATTTAAGGTTAAATATTAATTTCAGTAAAAATGAGAACAAAAACTCTCTGACTGTAGGGTGGCCAGCATTTTGCTCTGAACATGCATAAGTTTATCACTGATACACCACATTGAGCTTTTCATTAGTGTTCTTTGTTTGCACTGTAATAATCTGAATAATACTACACTTGAAGTAACCTGCTTTTGTGAGTTTGATCGATCAGTTATGCCAGTGTCAGGATATAAATGGGAATATTCCAGTGTTAGCTTCAGATACATTCTCCTGGTAACATCAGGGGCATATCTGGAAAAAAATCTTGTGTTTGTATAGAGATGATAAGTGGAGCAGTTCATATTCTTAGTTATGTTGTGCCCTCTGGCAAGC
Source organism: Mesitornis unicolor (assembly GCF_000695765.1). Lineage (NCBI taxonomy): Eukaryota > Metazoa > Chordata > Aves > Mesitornithiformes > Mesitornithidae > Mesitornis > Mesitornis unicolor. Next base: position 1,295 of record NW_010222873.1, on the reverse strand, counting down.
CTGCCAGGAGAGTGCTGTGCTTGTTTTGTGAAGAGCAACCTCCTCCACATTCCAGCTTGAGCATATCTATTGTTTTCAGACATAAACAGATGTGTTCCTTACCTAAGGGAAGCTCTCAAAAATACAGAAGTAAAACAGAAGAAACTGATGTGAAACCACAACAGTATTTGGCTTGTCTGTATCCATTAATAATCCCAACTTGAGCTGAAGGAAGAGGTCTGTTCCATTCAGTTTTATTTATTTATTTGCCTAGTTTCTGCCCTGCAGTATGTATGAACAATAAACGCTATAATTATTTAATTTTACTTGGGATTTTGTTAAATACATACATGTTTATTATGCCATTCATAATTGTTAAATGCAGGATAATTCAGATTTAACAAGAGCTGGGGAACAGAGGGTAAACTTATTCTATATTCTGCCAAACCATCGTCTATTCCACTGGCCAAAATCTCAACAGTTGTGATGAGACCAGACTACAGATCCAGAACAGAGCTTCTAATAATTCTGCTAGGGTGGATTAATTTTATTTGCATGCATCTCTGCTGATTGCTATCAAAAATTACATATTTATCAACACTTGTTTTTTATACTTCTATACATTTATTTTCTGCAACATGCTGATTTGTCTTTTCTAACCTTAAACTAATGTCTGTAGGATGTTCAGACATGTTAGACTTTTGATGTCCGTGGGAGGTAAAATGATAACCCACAAGTGGGCCAGGTACATCTCCTTCATGAAGGCAAAGCACAGCCAACTTGTGCAGCCACTGAGTGTGCACCTTCTCCCTTGAATGCTGCATCTCTTTTCCTCTCTTTCATCACCCATCTATGCCACAGTTACAACACAGACTGTATAATGAAATGAAAAAATGCTAATATTGAGTAACTACTGTTAGTCCTGAGAAAAGGTATTGTGCACTGGAGAAGGACAGCAGGGTGAGGGTATCAGCACAGGGGAAGAAAGGGAAGTGGTGAACACAATGCAAGAACAAAGGAGGGGAAGAAGTGTTGGAGTGAGAGGCAGTACCCTCAGCATAGCCTTGTCCTGGACGTGGTCCAGGCACACTGGGAAAGAAACACAGCACAGTACATCACTGGCTGACCCAGCATCTCTCCAGCACACCATGCTGCACTGATGCTGCCTTCACTGTGTCATATTGCAGAGGAGAGGCAGGTGGCCCAGGTTAGAGACCTCCCTGCAAAGTTACAACCATTTGCAGAATTAGCCATTTCAATGTAACAAACCTTATTTAAAAGCAAAGATGCCCAGCAACTCAGATTTATTTTTTTTT
>NW_010222872.1:0-2955 GCF_000695765.1 Mesitornis unicolor | reverse complement strand
ACTCTGGCTCAGACACTTAATTTAAACCAATTTTTGCTAATACTTGTCACCCCTTCCCTTTTTTCATCCCAAAATACTTCTAATCCTGATAAACTTTTAATTATTTCCACTCATTCTGGCAAGTCAAATCTAAAATTTTCACTTTCTCAATGTTTGAATTATAAACACAGTAAGAAATTTAGTCACTTGCAAAATGAGCTTCAAGGATGTGGTTCACTATTCTTTTAAAATAATCTTTTTTTTTTCCTTGGTCAGGAAAGAGGAAAACAGGTGTCCAGACCTCATATATGAAACAAATACAGACTATTTCAAATGGCTTTTTCCTACCATGACCAGACACTGCCAGTATACACATGGAAGTTTCAAGCTTGACTTTCAGTAGAGCGGTGACTAGTGACTGGGAAAAGGTAAAAGGGCGGCTTTGGATCTCTACAAGGGCTGTTTAATTCAGACTGTGGTTCACAGCCATAGCAGGAAGTCTGTTGTTACAGGAGAGCTGTTTGAAGATCCAGACAATGTTTGTTGCAACCTAGATCCTGGTTTTGATGAACAAGCATCTGTACCAGAAAATCTACCATCGGTATTCCTAACACACTGTTAAACTGAAGTCCAAGGAGCAACTTCCAGTGAAAGCAGAGAGGGTTCATTTTTCATTTCTTCTACACAGGCTTTTACAGAACTTAAGCCACACCACGAACTCTCAGCATGCCAGCTTCTTCTTGCAACTTGGCCCTTCTGTTGTGTCAGGAATAAGGTAATGAAGATACAGCCAAAAGGACAAAGGCTGTTTTCATTAACCATTTTTTTTGAAAACAGAGGAAGAAAGAAATTAATCTCTACTTTCGAAGCTTAAAGCTTGTAAAAGAAGTTTCCAATAACTGGAGAAAGAACAGGAGCACAGATACTACCAGAGGCAAGAAAAACAAAAATAATGCAGACAATAGCTTTTATTAGATTCTGTGCATTACATGGTTAATCTTTGCGAAGTTGCAACAAAGTAACTCCTACAGTAAATTCATTTCTGGAGACTAAGTACAATGATAGCAATGCCTCATCCTATGGGGAAGATGTCCACATCAACCAGGGTTCATCCATGGAATGCTATTTTCAATGATTCTCCAACATCTCATCTGTCTCCTCTTCTGGATACCAAGATGCAAGTTTGCTTTTGGTGGCAGGGACGATATTCACTAATGCAAGAGGCTTCACTCATTCTTGCCCTGACTCAGTAAAAGACATGGCTAAGGAGTAACTCCATTGAAGTCTACAGATGTACCTGATTGACTCATCATTGATTCATTTACTTGATTTGTTAATTGGCCCTTAAACTGGGAATCTATTCACTCTCAGAAACACTACCATCCCTTGACAGGATTTAATAATTAACGTCCAAAGCAAACTCCACAAATAATGGCCTAATTTATCTCTGCTGCACCTCAGCTTCCACGCCATCAAGGCAGGACTTCGTTATGATGTTCACAACTCGGCAATGTGAAAACGATGGATGGGAAATGTGCTCTCAGTCACAAAGAATCCATGAAAACTCAGGGCAAAAATAAAAGAAGGACAAGAAAGAAATCAATTATTTTCATAACCTAACAAAACTTCCCAGAAGAGACTGCAGATCAGCTGACAGAAGCACTGACTGTCCCAAAGGTGACAAGCACAGAAAGTGAGGGAGGCTGGGTGGTTGGCATAAGCAGCAACTTTCTGTCACTCTAGTGGCAAGAATCAGCCGATGTAGATCCTATGGAAGTCGTTGGCACCAAAGGCAGCATTGCACTTGGGGCACTTACGCTGCCGAGTGTCATAGCGTGTTTTTACACACTCAAAACAGAAGACATGAAAGCACTTTGTAAGCACAGCATCCTTTTTGCGCATGTTACAGCACGGGCAGGTCAGGCGGGCCTGAAAGACAGAAACATTACAGTGAGGGCCCACTGCATTGCACTAGGTGTGTTAAAAAGATGACTGAAAATGAAGCTACTTCAATTCCTTGTAAGGAGAATAGGAGTTCTTCAATGCAAGGAAGGTCCACAGTGCCACAGTTACAGACAAGAGATGTCAGATACCAAAAACATGACTACACACCTTTTTGACTAAAGTAGAGTCAGAGAGGAAAGTTCATAGAGACGGCTACTCACCTTGTAATCCTTGATTTCCTCCATCAATATCTCATCGCAGTTGGGAACCATGTCAGGCTTCTTAGTGGTCTCCAGCTTCCTGCGTAACCTAGAAATATCTTCCTGAATAAAAACAAGAGACCAAATAAATGAGCAGCATATTCTCTGTCACAGCTTCTTCAGTGAAAAAGAGAACTAGCACCTGGCCAACAGTGCACCCAGCTAAATCACTCCACCCATACTTTCATCCTTGATAGATTACATTATCATCCAGTTCCACATGTATTGTTAGTTATCAGTGGAAAAACCTGAAAGAGCCAAGACCTGACGTAGCTGGAATCCAAGTGAAACTGGACCCCCAAAAAAATAGCATAGTCGGAACCTGCTCCAAGTTCAATGCACAAGGAGACAGACACCAACACAGACAGGTATTGGAGGTGTGCGTGAGGTATACACCTCAGCCCTTTTGAAGTTGAACATCTCTTTCTCTCTAGTCACTCTGTTTTCCACGATCTCATCCTGGAAGTCATGTAACTTCTTCTGAGCCAGCTCCAGCTGGGCTTTCAGATCATCTGCAAGCTGGGCTGCATCCATGGCCTGAAAAAGAAAACCAGTATAGAAGTACCAAACACGGAAAAAGAGCTCTAGTGATTTCTACTCTCTCTACCTTGCAATCCAAGAATCAGAGAATACTCCTTGGGCTGCTTGACATCTATTTTTCTCAATCTGATTTTGGTACTTCCAAATGGAGTAACTGGAATTACTCCCTAAACATTACTTAAACAGCAAATTATCTTACTATTAACAACCCCAGGTTCCAGTATAAATTGGG